>NC_030686.2:44917960-45142960 GCF_000004195.4 Xenopus tropicalis
AGGTGATGGGGCAAAGAGACAGGAGGAGGAGCACAGAGGAGGCCGAGACAGCACAGAGATATATAAAAGAGACAGCATACTGTATTGTGAATAAAATAAGCAAAGCAAGGGCAAGATTTTAGGACAGTATTGGCTCTTTCTAGGCCAGACACAACCCTGCTGTTGGGTGACATAACTTGCTCAGGTATAAAACCTTGTTGAAATTCATCTGTAACTTTAAAATTAATATTTGGACCTTGCTTCAAAGTAATGATTCGGCCAAGATTCTGCCTTTTTTCAGCAGGATTCGGCCAAATCTATGCTTCTGGTCGAACCAAATCGGAACCCTTAATATCACATGACTTTTTGTCACACAGTTCTAAATTTTTCACCACGCACGAGACACGTGCTTGTCCAGCCAATGTAACAAGGACTTAGTACATCCACGACCCTCACCCAGCTCTGATCTCTGACTGGTGCCTCACAGCACTATAGCGGATGGCAATGGTACAGGCCCGGGAAAGGCTGCGAGCGGAGTCTCCTACGATCATTGAACGAATGAACACCATAGTGCCGTAGGTCAGTTTGTCACTCAGCGGCTTCACATAGGTGCCGTCTGGCTCCACCTAGACAAAAAGAGTACAAGGGGGGGGTCACATATTTCTGGCATATTTCTTATCCATGATCCTTTAAAGAGTTAATTGAGGAATGCGCACCTTGGCGTACTTCATCAGCATATTCTCTCGAGGAATCCGAAGCTTGTCAAACTTAAGGAACCCGTTGTCCGTTTCATCAAACCCAAACTTGGGCCCTATGTCTCCAACCACCACACCTGCAGCCATGTCAGATACAACAAGGAAGGACTTTGGTCAGATCAATGACATTACTTCAGCAAAAGCCTGGGATGTTATGGGATGTTATCTGAGAAGGACTCACCAGGGAGAGGCTCGTGGGTACCCATGTGGCGGATGGGCACTATGAAAGCATGAAGCCCTCTACATTCTCCTTGTGTGTAAAGTTGAGCCAAAACTACTGCATGGTTTGAGGTCTTTCCCACTTTGAGAGAATAAAGAACAAAAAGATAATATTTATATCATAAGGATAAACTTAAGGATAGCATTGGGACTTCAACTACAAAACAGATGCTGGAATTAGCAAATAAACGAACGGCAGAGGTCTGCAGGTTGATCTTCCCTTCCCTGTCTCAAAGAAACTCAATATAAATGAGAATAAGGAATACCAAGATGTAAGGTGGAGGCCTGTGGACTGGTGGGGTCAAAAGAAACAGGGCATGGACCAGTCCTTGTATTTATTTGACCAATTGGCCCATGACCTAACAGATGGCTACAAGGGACCATACGCTGCATGGCTGTCTTTCTATTGTTCTGATCTTCCAGGCAGACAGCTCAAACGTAAGAGCAAGATGCAGCTCCTCCTCTCTTATTCACATACACTGACAATGCAGCAGCAGATAAGATTTTCCAAAATGCTTAATTCCCCAAATAGACCAATATCCATAGCCCACAGTTATCCCTTGGGATCAGTGGGCCACCGTACACGTTCTTTGTTTGATATTATATAATCATTAGCAGTATGGCCTACACTGTGGGCATGGTAAAGGCATATCTCAATGTGCTTACATCCTCCGGGCCACCACTTGATAGAAGAGACCGTTGGGCTATTGAGGATGAACTCCTGAGTAGATGGATCATAGGTAGCTGTGGTCTCCAGCCCTCGAAGGTGGGTTCCTAGTTTGAATGATAAAATAAAATAAGTTGTAGAAGGAAGCAACCCCAGGAACCAACCCGCCAGATTAGTAAAAGAAGGGATAGGCAACCGTAGGATCTCCGGATGTTGCAGAAATACAACTCCTAGTATATTTAACAGGTCAACTGATGTGGGTATGCTGGGAGTTGCAGGTCTGCAGCATCTGGAGTACTGAAGGTTGGCAACCCCTGGCAGAGAGAGAGAAGAAACCCAGCCCAGGCAGAGAGGCCTAAATATGTGCCAAACAATAACCCTTTCTGTACTATCCTTCCCAGTCTTAGAAGCTTAAACAGGACAGGCTAAACAGATGCACAAAGCTATGTGAGGAGTGTGGTTACCATGTCCCATCTCAGTTTGAGCATAGGTCCCAATGATCTCCAGGTTCCAGGCAGGCATGAAGAGACGCTCCTGCTGCTCGGGCGTAGCCTGGTTCAATAGCGTGGGCAAGAACATGCCCAGGTGAAGATCTAGGGGCTCAGGGCGGCCCCGGTGAACAAAACTGCAGAGGAACAGGAAACGGAATACAGAAGTATAGGAAAAAATGGAGGAAGGGATGAATATGGGAAACATGAGGAATGGAGGACACAGCAGAGAAAATGGAGAGAAGAAGAATATTGGTATATTCAAGAACAATTGAGAGGAGAGTAGTGGAACATTCATGAGAAACAGAGGTTTTTGGAAAGAGAATAAAGGATTTTGGGAAACACAAGAGGAATGAGTAAACAAGTGCAGTTTGGGTAACAGTCATAGGGCAGTCATAGGGCAAAGTACAGCAAGAAAAGGGCAAAGAAGATTAAGAAGTGTTGGCAGATGAAGTCAGTTTGTAGCAGAAAATGAAGGCGGCAAGTGGGAAATTATTACAGATGATTGTATAATAGGAGTGAAATGTGAGAGGATAAAAACACACCAGGAGAGAGAGAAAGAGGGAGAAAGGAAAAAAAAAAGAATTAATTTGTTAAGTGCACTTGATTTAACGTGTTAGATCATAGCAGGCAGATAATTATACATGCACAATCCGTTCCCAAAGAACCCCAACAGGCAAGGAAAAGGTATGGCTAGCCATCTCCTATAGCCCAGAGCCAAAACTCAGTCATCACTGGGAATTCAGTCCCTTGTATCTAATGAGACTTAAAGGGCACTGTCACTAGGAACAGTATGGCGGCTCCCGTTCAGCTTGTAGACATAGAGATGTGGCGATGACTTACGTACTCTTCCATTCTGACACGAGCTAGATTGGTAGGATAGTTTTAAAAAACCACCCAGTCTTCTTGAAATAACCCCTTACCTGCCAGCAGTGCCTCCCCCATTGGTTATCTCTGTGGGACCTGATGCTGCTTTCCCAGCTGCCCTAGGATTGACATTGGGCTTACGGTGGGGCAAAAAAAAAAACCCTGTAGTAAATGTATTTTCAGGTGCAATTGTGCATTCAGTTCAGTATTTGGGCAAATATTTTGCGGAGGACACAGTATGGTCCCAATCCTGGTAACTTTGTAGTCAGCTCATCTCTACTCTTTATTATACATAATAAATATTGGTTACTGATTGGCACATTAGACCTCTCCGACACTGCCACCCCTCCCCTGGCCCAGACTAACCATGTCCCAGCTCGGTCTGGGCATAGGTGCCAATGGCCTGTAGGCGGCTGGTAAGGGGATACCATTTCTGGTTCTGCTCGTCCGTCAATTGCTGGGCTAACATGTTGCTGAACATACTGAAGTGTAAGCCCAGGGGGTCGGTTTGAGAGCCAAGGCAGGTTCTACACAGGAGAGACAGAATGGTCAGAATGTGAGGAAGGGGAAGCAGTGAGCAGTGAGCTGGCCCTACGTTGATTACAAAACCTCGTTTGTCGAGGTTGCCAAATGAGCGTATCTTTCCCAAATATGCCCGCCTTGAGGATCGGATCACAATGACGGATAAAAGCCGCTGGTGCAAGGACCACATTAACGAGCCAATGCACAAAGTCTGTTTGAATGATATCCAGCCAGATATAAGTCGGTTAAGCCCATCGGACTGCCCCATTCACAGGCAGATAAGTAGCCGACTTGGAATGAAGGAGCCCAATTTTATTTTTTCAAATAAGCTTGCTCATCAAAAATGGAATAGAATTGCGCACGTGCACCAGGCCAGGAGACACGCAGAATTCTGAAGCTACAGAGCTGTGCAGAGGGAGACACATCAAGGGATCACTGCAGCTTCACTGTTTGCTTTTGAGGGACCGGAGTGGCAGGACCTGTGAGGCTTTTCAGTGCTAAAATTTTTGGTTGGGTTGATGTGTCTTTTAAAGCCGGCCATACACACACGGATATTATCGTACCAAACCTCGTTTCGCATGATATTCGGTGCGTGTATGGTGCCTCGAAGGGGCAGCCGATATCGCAGAAGGCTGCGGATATCGGTCGACTCGCCGATCGGGCAGGTTAAAAGATTTTGATCCGGTGCCATTGAAGGCGCCCAAGCAAAATCTATGTCCAGGGCTGAATCGGCAGAAGGAGGTAGAATTTCTATTGTGGCTACATGTATGGCCACCTTAAGACTGATTGCTTGCTATGGGTTTGCAGCCCACCCCTGCTCCCTAAAGGTCCCCATACACGGGCCAATTGCAGCTGCCGATATGGGTCCCTTGGACAGATTCGGCAGCTTATTGGCCCGTGTAGGGGCAGGAACGAGGGGCCTGCCCGACCGATATCTGGCCTGAAATTGGGCAGATATCGATCGGCCAGGTTAGAAAATCCAGTCGGATCTGGGACTGCATCAGTTCTCATGTGGGTGTGCTAATCGGCTGGTTGTGCTACATTGTTTCAGGAGTCGGAATATAAACTGGCGGGTGATTGGTGCAGGTTTGGCTGTATATTCCCTATAAGCTCTAGAATGACTGAATGTTGCAGTATTTATTGAAACAAGTGCTGTTCAAATTAAGACTACGTCGTTACACAAACACACTTGCGTTGTCTGTCTGCAGTATGGAATGCTGGGAAAAAAAAAGCTGTTGCTTTTACATTGTGGGGAGGTAAAGTCCAAGGTTTCTAGGCAATAGTGCACACACAAAGAATCTTGTACAAGGGTCACTATGGTTAAACCCCTCCCACATACTCTCGGTACGTGACACCACAGAAGGGCTGGGCGGGGCTTGTGGCAACCTGTGTAATGAGCAGAATGCAAATGATGGCCTATCAATTACTCGCTTGTGCCTAACGACTGCGCTCCGACAGGATCCTGCCTATGGGAGAGCACAGCATAAGCTGGCATGCTCTGGGCTGCTTATAATTCCCACTGCATGCAGATTTACTATTTGCTTTAACCAAAGTGTATACATGATTGTACACATGGCCCTGGGAGTCATGAATGGACACTCTGTAAGCTCCCATCCAAACACCAGTCAGGTTAGACCCATAATATCCCATATACATTAGTATGTCTCGTTTTGATCCCACGGGGAAAGGGTAAGGTGCGCTGTGGATTTGCTAAGACTCCAGTTATCAATCAGTTTATTTCCCTTTATCTTAGGCAGAGATTAGATAGTGTGAATCAGTAATACTTAGGAATGCATAGGTTATTCTGTTGGGGTTTAAGCAAATGATTATACATTGTACCTGTGCCAATTATATTCCCAGGCTCATGTGACTGTTTACTACTGCTTATGGGATAAAGGTCCCTCCTACTATTAAACACAAGGTTATTGGCAGTCAACAAGGAGTAGGTCACAGGTTATATGTGTTATCTGAATAAAGACTGCATCATGATATAATATATAAGGAGTTTTGTACTTACCTTGTACTGTAAATGATAAGGATATTAGCAGTCACTGAGGGGTTCTGTGCCCATATAAAGGCACAAGGCTGCAGGCTGAGTTATACAGGGAACTCTGAGTATCACTCATGTATTATAAGGGATAATGTACCCCCTACTGTAAATGATAAGGATATTAGCAGTCACTGAGGGGTTCTGTGCCCATATAAAGGCACAAGGCTGCAGGCTGAGTTATACAGGGAACTCTGAGTATCACTCATGTATTATAAGGGGTAATGTACCCCTACTGTAAATGATAAGGATATTAGCAGTCACTGAGGGGTTCTGTGCCCATATAAAGGCACAAGGCTGCAGGCTGAGTTATATAGGGAACTCTGAGTATCACTCATGTATTATAAGGGATAATGTACCCCCTACTGTAAATGATAAGGATATTAGCAGTCACTGAGGGGTTCTGTGCCCCCCATATAAAGGCACAAGGCTGCAGGCTGAGTTATACAGGGAACTCTGAGTATCACTCATGTATTATAAGGGATAATGTACCCCCTACTGTAAATGATAAGGATATTAGCAGTCACTGAGGGGTTCTGTGCCCATATAAAGGCACAAGGCTGCAGGCTGAGTTATACAGGGAACTCTGAGTAACACTCATGTATTATAAGGGATAATGTACCCCTACTGTAAATGATAAGGATATTAGAAGCTACTGAGGGTTTAAAGTCCATATAAAGGCAGGAGGTCAAAGACCAAGTGCTTATATACAAGCCATAGAACCCCCAGTGGCTTCTAATATCCTCATAATTACAGCAGGGGTGCATTGTTCCCTATTTATTGGCAGCAGAGAAAGTAGGAAGAGTCAGCTCCTTAAAGATAAACAATAAGATGCCTACGAATGGTGGAAAGGGAATTAAAGGATGTTTATAATTATCCAGATCACAAAATAATACAGTCTGGCCCAAATGCCGGCCTGATAGCCCGGCCCAAATGCCAGCCTGATAGCCCGGCCCAAATGCCAGCCTGATAGCCCGGCCAAATGCAAAGGAACATGATGCCAGCCTCAGCCCATACCTCTTGAACCAGTAGATCTCCTCTGGGTCGGAGATGCCATGCTCCCTCATCTTCTGAACCATCAGGGCGCTCTTCTTGATGGCCAGCTCGTAGCGCTCACTGCGAGACAGAAAGTTGGGGTCCTCATGCTGGAAGCTGGGGTCATTGAGAACCAGGCCCTCTGTAAGGGGAAAGGGCTGTTACTATTGCTGCCCAGTGAGTCTGTGCTGGTGTTGCCCCAGTAGGTGAACATTAGTATATGTGTAGGACTGGGCAGATTTGCCCCACATTTCAGTAGTCCTCAGTGGTGCCCTCTCTGCTGCCCTGTCATTGGCATCCCGAGTACTTATCTACTGCCCCTATTCTTACATTACTCTGAGGCTTGCCCCTCTCTCTTATTATATGTCAAGTACTACCCAGGAATTGCCCCATCCTATGTAAGACTTGCAGTACTGCCCAGGAATTGCCCCATCCTATGTAAGACTTGCAGTACTGCCCAGGAATTGCCCCATCCTATGTAAAACTTGCAGTAGTACCCAGGAATTGCCCCATCCTATGTAAGACTTGCAGTACTGCCCAGGAATTGCCCTATCCTATGTAAGACTTACAGTAGTACCCAGGAATTGCCCCATCCTATGTAAGACTTGCAGTAGTACCCAGGAATTGCCCCATCCTATGTAAGACTTGCAGTAGTACCCAGGAATTGCCCCATCCTATGTAAGACTTGCAGTAGTACCCAGGAATTGCCCCATCCTATGTAAGACTTGCAGTACTACCCAGGAATTGCCCCATCCTATGTAAGACTTGCAGTACTACCCAGGAATTGCCCCATCCTATGTAACACTTGCAGTACTGCCCAGGAATTGCCCCATCCTATGTAAGACTTGCAGTACTGCCCAGGAATTGCCCCATCCTATGTAAGACTTGCAGTAGTACCCAGGAATTGCCCCATCCTATGTAAGACTTGCAGTACTACCCAGGAATTGCCCCATCCTATGTAAGACTTGCAGTAGTACCCAGGAATTGCCCCATCCTATGTAAGACTTGCAGTAGTACCCAGGAATTGCCCCATCCTATGTAAGACTTGCAGTACTGCCCAGGAATTGCCCCATCCTATGTAAGACTTGCAGTACTGCCCAGGAATTGCCCCATCCTATGTAAGACTTGCAGTACTACCCAGGAATTGCCCCATCCTATGTAACACTTGCAGTACTACCCAGGAATTGCCCCATCCTATGTAACACTTGCAGTACTGCCCAGGAATTGCCCCATCCTATGTAAGACTTGCAGTACTACCCAGGAATTGCCCCATCCTATGTAAGACTTGCAGTACTGCCCAGGAATTGCCCCATCCTATGTAAGACTTGCAGTAGTACCCAGGAATTGCCCCATCCTATGTAAGACTTGCAGTAGTACCCAGGAATTGCCCCATCCTATGTAACACTTGCAGTACTACCCAGGAATTGCCCCATCCTATGTAACACTTGCAGTACTGCCCAGGAATTGCCCCATCCTATGTAAGACTTGCAGTACTACCCAGGAATTGCCCCATCCTATGTAAGACTTGCAGTAGTACCCAGGAATTGCCCCATCCTATGTAAGACTTGCAGTAGTACCCAGGAATTGCCCCATCCTATGTAAGACTTGCAGTACTGCCCAGGAATTGCCCCATCCTATGTAACACTTGCAGTACTGCCCAGGAATTGCCCCATCCTATGTAAGACTTGCAGTACTACCCAGGAATTGCCCCATCCTATGTAACACTTGCAGTACTGCCCAGGAATTGCCCCATCCTATGTAAGACTTGCAGTAGTACCCAGGAATTGCCCCATCCTATGTAAGACTTGCAGTACTACCCAGGAATTGCCCCATCCTATGTAAGACTTGCAGTACTGCCCAGGAATTGCCCCATCCTATGTAAGACTTGCAGTACTGCCCAGGAATTGCCCCATCCTATGTAACACTTGCAGTACTACCCAGGAATTGCCCCATCCTATGTAAGACTTGCAGTACTGCCCAGGAATTGCCCCATCCTATGTAAGACTTGCAGTACTGCCCAGGAATTGCCCCATCCTATGTAAGACTTGCAGTACTGCCCAGGAATTGCCCCATCCTATGTAAGACTTGCAGTACTGCCCAGGAATTGCCCCATCCTATGTAAGACTTGCAGTACTGCCCAGGAATTGCCCCATCCTATGTAAGACTTGCAGTACTGCCCAGGAATTGCCCCATCCTATGTAAGACTTGCAGTACTGCCCAGGAATTGCCCCATCCTATGTAAGACTTGCAGTACTGCCCAGGAATTGCCCCATCCTATGTAACACTTGCAGTACTACCCAGGAATTGCCCCATCCTATGTAACACTTGCAGTACTACCCAGGAATTGCCCCATCCTATGTAAGACTTGCAGTAGTACCCAGGAATTGCCCCATCCTATGTAAGACTTGCAGTACTGCCCCTATACCTGCCCTTGTGCCAAGCAGATGCCCCAGTACTGTGTCTGTACCCAGAGCTGCCCCCTTTCTAGTAATACAAGCCAGACGTGCCCTTTGTCCCAGTGATGCCCCTGCCAGCCCCCACTCCTGCCCCTACCGTAAATCATACCCACAGTGCCGCTACCCCTGTACCCACCAATCTCCCTCCTCCTGCGGGTCCTCTCAGGGCTGCCATCCAGGATGACGGTGATGGTTTCGGGGTTGAATGAGGCGGCGGCCCTCTCCCTGCTCAAGTCCGGGTTCATCGTCTCTCCGGCTGGAACTACCGAACTCAGACCTTCGGCCTCCCTACTTTCAGCCAAGCCCCGCCCTCCCTACTGGCAGCCAAGCCCCGCCCTCCCGGCCATATGACCCAAGTGGGCGGTCATTCTGTCAAGTTGCCTCTTCCAACTACAACTCCCAGCATGCCCCGGGGTAGGCGTGGCCCTGTGAGTGAGCGAGTAGCAGGCGAATGACAGGCAAGTGACAGGCAAGGCGGGAGCTGCGAGTCTGTGAGGGGGAGTCGGGTTGTGCCTGTGTCCCAGGGGGTGAGGGAGGCGGCTCTGAGTGCGGAACTCAGTCAGGGAGCCCGGTACCGAGTTAGTCATGCCCCAGTGAGTGAGGGAGGGAGCCGGGTACTGGGTGAGTGTGAGACAAGTGAGTGAGACAGCCCAGTACTGAGTGTGAGACAAGTGAGTGAGACAGCCCAGTACTGAGTGTGAGACAAGTGAGTGAGACAGCCCAGTACTGAGTGTGAGACAAGTGAGTGAGACAGCCCAGTACTGAGTGTGAGACAAGTGAGTGAGACAGCCCAGTACTGAGTGTGGAGGGACAAGTGGAGTGAGAACAGCCCAGTACTGAGTGAAGTGAGGACAGCCAACGGTGAAGTGAGGGAGGGAGCCGGGTACTGAGTGTGAGACAAGTGAGTGAGGCAGCCCAGTACTGAGTGTGAGACAAGTGAGGGAGGCAGCCCAGTACTGAGTGTGAGACAAGTGAGTGAGACAGCCCAGTACTGAGTGTGAGACAAGTGAGTGAGACAGCCCAGTACTGAGTGTGAGGCAAGTGAGTGAGACAGCCCAGTACTGAGTGTGAGACAAGTGAGTGAGACAGCCCAGTACTGAGTGTGAGACAAGTGAGTGAGACAGCCCAGTACTGAGTGTGAGACAAGTGAGGGAGGCAGCCCAGTACTGAGTGTGAGACAAGTGAGTGAGACAGCCCAGTACTGAGTGTGAGACAAGTGAGTGAGACAGCTCAGTACTGAGTGTGAGACAAGTGAGTGAGACAGCTCAGTACTGAGTGTGAGACAAGTGAGGGAGGCAGCCCAGTACTGAGTGTGAGACAAGTGAGTGAGACAGCCCAGTACTGAGTGTGAGACAAGTGAGTGAGACAGCCCAGTACTGAGTGTGAGACAAGTGAGTGAGACAGCCCAGTACTGAGTGTGAGACAAGTGAGTGAGGCAGCCCAGTACTGAGTGTGAGACAAGTGAGTGAGACAGCCCAGTACTGAGTGTGAGACAAGTGAGTGAGACAGCCCAGTACTGAGTGTGAGACAAGTGAGTGAGACAGCCCAGTACTGAGTGTGAGACAAGTGAGTGAGGCAGCCCAGTACTGAGTGTGAGACAAGTGAGTGAGACAGCCCAGTACTAAGTGTGAGACAAGTGAGTGAGACAGCCCAGTACTGAGTGTGAGACAAGTGAGTGAGACAGCCCAGTACTGAGTGTGAGACAAGTGAGTGAGACAGCCCAGTACTGAGTGTGAGACAAGTGAGTGAGACAGCCCAGTACTGAGTGTGAGACAAGTGAGTGAGGCAGCCCAGTACTGAGTGTGAGACAAGTGAGTGAGGCAGCCCAGTACTGAGTGTGAGACAAGTGAGTGAGGCAGCCCAGTACTGAGTGTGAGACAAGTGAGTGAGGCAGCCCAGTACTGAGTGTGAGACAAGTGAGTGAGGCAGCCCAGTACTGAGTGTGAGACAAGTGAGTGAGGCAGCCCAGTACTGAGTGTGAGACAAGTGAGTGAGACAGCCCAGTACTGAGTGTGAGACAAGTGAGTGAGACAGCCCAGTACTGAGTGTGAGACAAGTGAGTGAGGCAGCCCAGTACTGAGTGTGAGACAAGTGAGTGAGACAGCCCAGTACTGAGTGTGAGACAAGTGAGTGAGACAGCCCAGTACTGAGTGTGAGACAAGTGAGTGAGACAGCCCAGTACTGAGTGTGAGACAAGTGAGTGAGACAGCCCAGTACTGAGTGTGAGACAAGTGAGTGAGACAGCCAGTACTGAGTGTGAGACAAGTGAGTGAGGCAGCCAGTACTGAGTGTGAGACAAGTGAGTGAGACAGCCCAGTACTGAGTGTGAGACAAGTGAGTGAGACAGCCCAGTACTTAGTGTGAGACAAGTGAGTGAGACAGCCCAGTACTGAGTGTGAGACAAGTGAGTGAGGGAGGGAGCCGGGTACTGAGTGTGAGACAAGTGAGTGAGGCAGCCCAGTACTGAGTGTGAGACAAGTGAGTGAGACAGCTCAGTACTGAGTGTGAGACAAGTGAGTGAGACAGCTCAGTACTGAGTGTGAGACAAGTGAGGGAGGCAGCCCAGTACTGAGTGTGAGACAAGTGAGGGAGGCAGCCCAGTACTGAGTGTGAGACAAGTGAGTGAGACAGCCCAGTACTGAGTGTGAGACAAGTGAGTGAGACAGCTCAGTACTGAGTGTGAGACAAGTGAGTGAGACAGCTCAGTACTGAGTGTGAGACAAGTGAGGGAGGCAGCCCAGTACTGAGTGTGAGACAAGTGAGTGAGACAGCCCAGTACTGAGTGTGAGACAAGTGAGTGAGACAGCCCAGTACTGAGTGTGAGACAAGTGAGTGAGACAGCCCAGTACTGAGTGTGAGACAAGTGAGTGAGGCAGCCCAGTACTGAGTGTGAGACAAGTGAGTGAGACAGCCCAGTACTGAGTGTGAGACAAGTGAGTGAGGCAGCCCAGTACTGAGTGTGAGACAAGTGAGTGAGGCAGCCCAGTACTGAGTGTGAGACAAGTGAGTGAGGCAGCCCAGTACTGAGTGTGAGACAAGTGAGTGAGACAGCCCAGTACTGAGTGTGAGACAAGTGAGTGAGACAGCCCAGTACTGAGTGTGAGACAAGTGAGTGAGGCAGCCCAGTACTGAGTGTGAGACAAGTGAGTGAGGCAGCCCAGTACTGAGTGTGAGACAAGTGAGTGAGACAGCCCAGTACTGAGTGTGAGACAAGTGAGTGAGACAGCCCAGTACTGAGTGTGAGACAAGTGAGTGAGACAGCCCAGTACTGAGTGTGAGACAAGTGAGTGAGGCAGCCCAGTACTGAGTGTGAGACAAGTGAGTGAGGCAGCCCAGTACTGAGTGTGAGACAAGTGAGTGAGACAGCCTAGTACTGAGTGTGAGACAAGTGAGTGAGGCAGCCCAGTGGGATGTCATTTGCAGTATCCCAAGCTGTCCCTGACTAACTTGTACCACTTATTTCTAATGATTCTAAAGTAACTGTAATGTCCATATTCTTTTATAGTGCGCAAGGTTTGGGTGAGCGTGGCTGTGAGTGAGCGTGGCTGTGAGTGAGCGTGGCTGTGGGTGAGCGTGGCTGTGGGTGAGCGTGGCTGTGAGTGAGCGTGGCTGTGGGTGAGCGTGGCTGTGGGTGAGCGTGGCTGTGAGTGAGCGTGGCTGTGGGTGAGCGTGGCTGTGGGTGAGCGTGGCTGTGGGTGAGCGTGGCTGTGGGTGAGCGTGGCTTTGGGTGAGTATGGCTGTAAGTGCCACTGGGTTGCTAGGGTAACTGGACCCTAGCAACCAGGTAGCTAATAAAGTGGTTTCTTTGTCCTTAAAGAGCAATCCCCAGATTACAAGTAATTAAGAAGGCAGCATTAATGAGAGAAAGTGCTTTGCAGTGAGCCGGGGAGTATAATGCTGTGAATTAGTGACCGGCGGAATGAATCCTGGTGGATTATCTGCATTAAATCCGCCCCGTTAGTGGAAATGATTCTTAGTTTGGGGGAAAAGTACATTTAAAACTAAGGAAAATAGTTACATCCACAGTGTAAAGACATTGGAAGGGGCTTTTAACAAAGTGTAAATATTAGTTTTAAATGTACTTTTAGGTTGGAGGAAAGTTGATAACTGCTACATTGTACACACAGCCAAGACCAGCGATGCAGAGAATTGCAAAAGACTGACAGATTCCTCCAAAGTTGGCCATACCCCTGTAAGATCCGCTTGGTTGGCGACCTCAGATCCTTTCCCAAAATGGCCACCTACAGGTGGATGATATCAGGCTAATTTTGTCATTGGGCCCTGGGGCCAAACAATCAAATTAGTACGACAGGTATAGGCACCGTCCCCAACAGCGGTCATCTGGTCCCTGATTCGACGGAATAATTAATCCTGCCGAGATCTGCCCGATTTCAGGCCAGATTATGGTCGGGCAGGCTCGACGGTCATGCCCATACATGGGCAGATAAGTTGCTGAATCGGTCTAAAGGATTGATATTGGCAGCTAGAATCGGCCTGTGAATGGGCACCTTAAGTTATAAGGATGTAAGAACATAATGGCAGGCCTGCACCCTTGCAGCTGCTGTGAAGCAGCCATAGTCTTAGCTGTGTAGTTCAACTGTAGCTATAAGTTACCTGACTGGGCGTTATGGATGCACAAATTACCTTTTAGAGACTTTTCTCTTAAATAAACATATATTTTCTCTGTCTCCTCTGTGTTATTGTTACTGTTTTCTTAATTCTGTCTCCCCTTATAGCAGATGTGAACGCTATAGATAAAAGAAAGCTTTGGTTTTCCATCAGTTGCTGAGAGAAGGAGTCTGGGGAAAGGATGCTTCCAGCAGCTTCAGCATTTTACTACGTGTGGGAGATAAGCACTGGGCAAGTCCCGATTGGAACCACGGTGCGCACCTTTGGCAGGTGAGTTTTTCTTTTTTTTCCCAAATGAGTATGGACTTGCTATTTCTGCCCTAGACAAAATGTTAGGTGACACACAGTCTTTCCTGTAGAGACTTTTGCACTTACTTAGAACAAGCTGATCTTGGCCTCTGTTTCACCTCACATGGTGCAAATCTGACTGGTTTAAGAATTTTTTTTTAAACTGCTGTTTCTTACTCGTGAGCCACAGTCAAATGTAAAAAGACTTGGAGAACAACACAAGCACCATAAAAGTTCATGGAGGAGCCAAATAAGGGCTGTGATTGGCTATTAGGGTCCTCTATGCACCCTATCAGCTTACAGGGGCTTTATTTGGTAGGAAATCTTGTTTTTATTCAACCAAAACTTGCCCCCAAGTCAGGAATTCAAAAATAACTACCTGGTTTGGGGGCACCGAGAGCAACATCCAAGGGGTTGGGGAGCACTGGCCTCAGTCTCTCTATAGGCCAGGTAAGGGAACACTTAGGTGTAGTTATTATGTCAATTAGTCTAATTGTTTGCAACGTCAGAAGCTGACTGTTTGGACTTCATGCACTTCTTTAAATGCCGTGCCCTAAAAGGGCATATTTTATGTGAAAGAGGAGGTCACTAACAGAAGTAATAGGCTTTTGCGCTGTACTTGACCCAATGAATCTATACACAGGCTCAGCAGGTACGATCTGGCACAGTCCCTTGCCACAATCACAGCCCAACATGCCTCCGCCCAGCACGGGCTCCGCGTCAGCACCCGGTTTGTAGAGCCCTTCTCTGCCACCGTAGGCTCTCATTACCTGGCACTGGGAGAACTGGAGGAAGATGGTGAGTTTTCCGGATCTACTAATAAATATTGGTATTGTTGCTTGAAGTGGAAGCCACACTAACAGCCTGTTCCTTTGTAGGCGGCGTTCCTGTGCTATGTGTGCGCGTAATGACCTGCATCGATGGAACAAACCTGTCTCTGCTTCAGCTGGCCATGGAAGAGCAGAGAAAGTATTTTCGGTGCAGAGAGGGAGCCTCAAATGTGACCTAATGGGAGGCAGTCTTGTTACCAGGCTCTCGCAGACTCATGCAGGCAGTTGCAGTTGAAAGGTGAATAATGCATATTTGTGTGTTTTTATCGAAACCTGTCTGGTTCTGGTACTTGTCCACAACCACAAGTGTTTGCCTGCTGCCTGTTCTGAACTACAACTACCAACGTACTACCAACACACTAAATAGTGACTGGATCGCCTAACTGGACATCCTTCATCTCTATTTACTGGCCCCATCATTTACTTAATTTCATGCTGTGTGTTGCCTTCCTGTTACCTTTATTTCTGCATCCCGGGGATGTTTTATTCACACATACATAACTGGGGTATTCTTATGGGGTGTATAAAAAAATGGCAACCTTCTGGATGTCTTCATTACCCACTATCTGTATAAACTGCAACACTTAATTTAGGAACTTTTGTGTTTTGTGCGTTTCTGAATTGCGCAGCCAATAAAACCAGATATTTTATTTGTTTTATTAGATTTCCATTGAAATTATATAGTACCATGCTTTGTTTTGTGTATGGCTTGAATGTAAAATAAACCATCGTGCTGGTAGAAGCGCTCATTTCTCTCTGTATACCTTAAGTGAACATAACATGTTAATGGGACACTTTCAACCCCCCTATATATATATATATACAGCTTTGCGACTTATCATCCAGAATGCTCAGGACCTGGGGCTTAGTTGGGATCAAGTACAGGTACTGTTTTATTATTACAGAGAAAAGGGAATCATTTAACCATTGAATAAACCCAATAGGACTGTTCTGCCCCCAATAAGGGGTAATTATATCTTAGTTGGGATCAGGTACAGGTACTGTTTTATTATTACAGAGAAAAGGGAATCATTTAACCATGAAATAAACCCAATAGGGCTGTTCTGCCCCCAATAAGGGGTAATTATATCTTAGTTGGGATCAAGTACAGGTACTGTTTTATTATTACAGAGAAAAGGGAATCATTTAACCATTAAATAAACCCAATAGGGCTGTTCTGCCCCCAATAAGGGGTAATTATATCTTAGTTGGGATCAAGTACAGGTATTGTTTTATTATTACAGAGAAAAGGGAATCATTTAACCATGAAATAAACCCAATAGGGCTGTTCTGCCCCCAATAAGGGGTAATTATATTTTAGTTGGGATCAAGTACAGGTACTGTTTATTATTAAATATTATTAATGTTTACTATTCAATTAAAATGGACTCTTTATGATTGCCTTCCTGTAATTTGGAGCTTTCTAGATAATGAATTTTCGGATGATGGATCCCATACCTGTATTTATATAGCCACCTTTTGATTGCAGGACTGCATTTTGTTTTGTAAGAAACATAAATGGGGCAATTAGTTATTTTCTTCCACCAATTGATCATCACAATGTACTTAATTTCCATAAATGTTTTCATGTCCAATGGGGGCAAAGGATAAAAAATATAGTAATATATAAACAAGATTTTAAGAGAGCGTTAAGGCTGCTTTTGTGTTTATTGTTGCAGAAGACAGCCAGACAAACATACATACAGTATTAATGCAAGAATTTAGGAACATTATTATAAAACAGGACACCATTATTTTCGAGTAAATACATTTAAATGGATAAAATAGATAGGATACCCTTATGCTTAGTAATTATAGGTTGTCAAGGAAGGGATGGGATTTACAGGGCGATAAAGAGGAGGTTGGTAAGAATCGGATGCTTCAAGAAGCAGAAGTCCGCTGCTGGGGTCTTTTCGGCATCGAGACATAGCTTCCTTGTAACTGATGTTTTCCTTGGTGACAGGGTCAATAAGATCCTTCTTGTACTGTGTTTCATCCTGGATTTTATCAGCCAGTTCTTTACTAACCAGGCCCTGCTCTTCTGCCTCAGGAACTGGAATTCGGCCTGTTTGTTTAGTGTCAATGAGACCTCCCGTGAGGTGCTGGACAATCAAGGAGGGTAAAGCTTTCTCTTTGGGAATGAGGTCCTTCTGAACAGCTTCTCCAAGAGATAATCGCTTTTTGGTTACTGGATCCTCTACACCTGTGAAGGCTTTCTGTGCATGGAGCAGACTCTGCGTGTTACTGCTATCAATCAGGCCCCTGTCTATAGCTTTATGAACTGAATATCTCTCTTTGCTCATAATGTGGATGATGCCTCCTGTAGCCGCCTGGGCTTCAAGCAGCTTCTGGCCAGTTTCTTCATCCAGTATTTTTCTCGTTATTGCACTTCTGATTGTGCATTTGCTGTCTGTGCTTTTGTCATAAATGCCAGCAATTGGGAAGCTCTCATCGTGGAAGACTTTGGGGGCACTTTGGGTGCTAAAAAAGTTGCGAGATGTTGTTAGGTTGGTAGAAGTTGGGGATTTGGGTCCAATTATTGAACCAATTGAGACTGCTGGGGGCTTTTCTCCAGCCACCAGAAGGGCAAATTCAGAAATAGGGAGCTTGCCATCACGGTACATCTGTAGTTCGTCTTTGGTGATTTTCTTGTTCCTTAGGGCATCCTCGATGGAATATTGTTTGCCACTCTTCTTATCCAAAAGGACAGAAATTTCACCACTTGAACCCATAGTGGAAATCTCTTCCCAGTCACACTCTAATTCTTGCAGCTGGATATATTGACTTCTGTCAATAATGCCCCTTTTATAGGCTTCATAGGGAGACATTTCTTTACCTGTGTCAGGGTCCAGGATAGAAATTTTTGTGGAAACGTTTGTCTCTCTCATCTGTGTCTCTTGGTTTCGCTCTTCTCGGTTGACACGAGACTGCAGCTCTCTTATATTCCTTTCCTTCTCGTAAATGGCATCTTTTTCAGAAAGAATTTTGCTTTCAAAAAGGGACAGCTCGTGACCCAATTGCATCTTTTTCTGGCGTTCAATCTCTGCTTTCTGTGAGAGTAACTGAGACTCCTTGCTGAGGAACACGCTCTTCTGCTGCTGTTGTCTCCTCAGCTCCAACAGTTCATTTTCTATAGTTGATTTCTCTTGCTGTAGCTGCGTTTTTGTTTTCTTAAGATCAACTTCTTCCTTTGACCAGGTTTTCTTCATGGCATCAACCCTTTCTATCTTTTCCGTAAGTCTTTTGCTCTCATCTTCCTGGTCCTGTCTTGCATTACGGGCCTTTGAAAACAGTTCTCTCAACCTGACTCTCTCGTTCTCAAGCACCTTGTCCTTTTCCACTCGAATAACCTCCTTGTAAATGGTTTTCTCCAGAGACTTCTCCCTCTGAAGGATGTCTATCTTCATTTGCAGGTTTTTGCATTCTCTTTCTATGTTCAGATATTGGCTTAGTTCATTATCTAAGTCAGTGCGGAGAGAGTTAGCTGCTTTTTCCATAACAGGGTCTCTTTCTACCTTAACAACTTCCTCCATAACAATCTTCTCCTGTACAGGAGGAGGTCTTTCCTCTATCTCCTTGATCCTTAGTGTAATCTGACGCAGCTCTTTTTCTGCTGCCAATTTCTTGTCTCTTTCTTCTTGAAAGTTAAGCAGTTTCTGTTTCTCTTCCACTTGGGTGCGTAACTGTTGTACCTCACGTTCTAGGCGGCGCCTGTTGCTTACTGTATCATCAAGTGTCCTGCTTAGTCTAAAGTGATCGTCTTTTATTTTCGGGTCCTGCTTTACGAGGAGCACCTCTTGTACCACAACCCTCTCCTCTGGCTTCCTTCTCTCAAGCAGCATGTACTTGTTTTGTAAGTCATACACGGTATCTTCCACTTCCCTTCTTTTCTGAGCCTCATCTCGTGCTTCTTGACGGAGACGCTCTGCATCTTTTATTAGTACTGGATCATTTTCATACTTGACTACCTCTTTATTGACTGTTTTAGTTTCCACTTTTGACCTCTCCACTTTCCAGTCATCCCTTTCTTTGGCAAGTTTGGATTTCAGCCCCACGTTCTTGACGCTAGTTGCTTCCATATCCTTCAGTTGTACCTTCAACTTTTCTATCTCCTTTAGCAACTCTGGGCTTTTCTCTAACTTGACCACCTCCTTGACAACTTCCTTATACTCCACTGTGGGCTTCTGGGACTTCAGAGAAATCATCTGAGTATGGCTTGTATCCAGCTCCTTATCAGACATAGATTTTTTAGTACTGACTTCTTGTAGCACAGACTTTAGCCTTGCAATTTCCTTTTCAGTTTCTGGTTCTACAATAAAGATTTCATTGACTCTTTCTTTTATTTCAATTTTGGGTTTCTGCTTCTGTACCGACACGTACCTAGATTGTAGCTCTGTCAGCTCCCGTGTAACAACCACGCTTTTGTTTCTTTCTTCTTCAATCAGTGTCCTTAGCCTTGCTGCTTCCTTCAGGATTTCTGGATCCTGTTCAACCTTCTTTACCTCCTTAACTATAACCTTGGGCTCAACAGATTCAATCAGCTTTTCCAGCTCTTCGGTTCGGTTCCTCAGCTTCACCATGTTCTCCTGAAGTGATTTTCTTTTGAAATTCTCATCATCAATCTGTAGCTGAAGTGCCCTGGTAGCCTTTACTGTCTCTGGATCCCTCTCTAATTTTACCACCTCTTTCAGCACTACTTTCTCTACAATATTTGGCTGCTTCTGTTCTAGTATCAGCACTTCTTTCTTTAGTCTCTCTAATTCCAAAGAAATTGAATTATTTTCCTCTTTCAGTTGCTTTATTTCCTTTGTGAGAGACTGAGCCTTAGACTCCAAATCGGGATCTCTTTCTATCTGTGTGACCTCTTTAGTCAGTAACTGTGGCTTAATGTTGTTCCTTTGCTCCTCCAAAGCCGCCAGTTGTTTGCTCACCACGATTATCTCAGACTTAGTGATCTCTCTTTCCTTGTTGGTCTTTTCAGCTTGGCTTTTTCTCGCTGATAGATCACTCTCTACCTTAGGCTCTTTGTAATACTGTACCACCTCGATTTCCTCTATGCGCTCCACTGGCCTTTGTGTCTTCAGTAATATCAGGCGTTTGGTGTTCTCCTCCAGTGCCTGCTGTACTTGAGCCACCTTCTTCTTTTCTTCCACTAGTTGACTGGACAGATTTTCTGACTCTCTTGCAGACCTTAGAGCATTTTCTGAGCGGAGGTTTTGCTGATTTACAGCCTGGATTCCATCTGTGCTGTCAGACTGGTAAAAATAAACATAGAAAATACATTAGAATGGGATGCTTTAATATAAATGCAGCTTGTAGTCATTTAGTAATCATCTAATATTTATTTAATGTCCATTTGCACTGTGCATGTGGCACCAAGGGATAATGTCCCTATTGCAAAAGAAAAGAGCCATAATTAGGCACAAAGTGTCAGTTATGATGTGCGTATAAAGGCCAAAAATCAGCCAGATTTTGATTGGGCATGTTTTAAAACCCCATTAAGTGCATCTGTTCCTTGATGCGCTCCTCACCCTGATGGCCTACGTACCGTCAATGTGAATTTGATAACGATAGTATCAATTCGATATTGCACACCTCAAGGTTTGCATGTCATGGGAATGATCCGCTTGTTTGTCAATCTTGCCAAATGAGTGCATCTTTCAGCGTATGGCCAGCTTTATGTTTTAGCTTGGAATTTTACACTACTGCAAAGGCAATGGGAACTCACAATAGGAGCCAGCCTTGTTGGGCAAGAAAGATATCTCTTAATATTTAAACGTGATTAGTAGCTTTCAAGCTTGCATGTTTTAAATGACATGCAAGCTTAGGGATGTTCCAGCTCACCCCTTGATTCCAGTATTCTAGATCTCCAAGTTAGGTGCAACAAGCAATGTTTAAGAGTCACAGATCATCTGATATTCCTACAGCTCTGACACCGCTTAGACCAGGAATGATTTGATTCACTGTGCATTGCTCAGGAGGTTAGAACTAAAGGTCCCCCCCCCCATACACAGGCCGATTCTAGCTGCTGATATCAGTCCCTTAGACAGACTTGGCAGCTAACCTGCCCGTGTATGGGCATTACCCACGGGCCTGCCCGACCGATATCTAGCCTGAAATCGGCCAGATCTCGATTGGGCAGGTTAGAAAATCTAGTGGGATTGGGGACCACATCGGCTCATTGATGCGGCCCCTGGACCGAATTTTCCTGTCGTTATAATTCGATTGTTTGGCCCCAGGGCCAATCCTGGATTCTCCCAATATCGCCCACCCTTAGGCCCGTGTATGGGGACCTTAATACACACACACAGTCAGCAAGTAGCACATTTACCTTATCCAAAACTTTCTTGGCAAACTCCATCTGAGTAAGCTGCTGTTTGCTCTCCACAGCAGCCTGATTGTAGCGCGTCACCAAATCTTTTTGCTGTCGAAAGAAAAGTTTATCAGAGGCCGCTCTGTAAATTCAGAAAGAAGGAACAATCTGTCTAAACGCTTTACTAAACTTTACCTTCCTTGTTACACACAGGCTGCTTCTTTCTTTGACAGAACAAGAAGTATTTTTTGTTGCTGATTTCTCCACACTACAGCATCTCTACTAATTAAACTGAAAATCATGGATGTCCAACCAGCCCTCCAGCTGTTGATGAACTATAATTCTAAATGCTCCAAAATGCTTTCAGCAGGTTCTCAGAGTTGCAATAACACAATGGCTGAAGGACCTAGTGAAAATACTCAATTACCATTGCTTTCTGCCCTAAAACTGTCTGCTCGCCACACAAAATAGTGCTCACCAACCATGTTGCACCCTTCTTATAATATCACTTGCACCTCACCTGGTCTTCTATTCCTTGCTGCATACAGACGCCCTTGGGTTTTATAGGAGGGACAGGGTTGGGGGAGCAAAGAGTTGAACTGTACCGGCCAGCTTGTTTTTCATAGTCCTACAAAAGAATATCCAGTTAATGACCCTAACATGATAAATTGGTTACTACCATAACATTTCAAAAGACTGTAATAAAAATAACAGTATCATTGGATTGGATTGGTGGATATAGTAAATGTATCATTCTATTAACCAGCATTATTGGTATGATCAGTTCCAATCTACTTGGAATCTACCTGCCAAAGTATTAAGGGCTGCAGGGCAAAAGCAAAAATGCATATCTTGAAACTGTACAATGAAGTAGACCGGTCCTATGTTGATCAGGTTATGTTAAATTTTGACGTTTTGTATTTGCATTGTAGAATAGGCATCATCAAGCTATATCTTTAGATCAGGGGTCGGGAACCTTTTTGGCTGAGAGAGCCATAAACACCACATATTTTAAAATGTAATTCCATGAGAGCCATACAATATGTTTGGCTGCAGGGCAAGGTTGGGTGGGTCCCAAGGATGCCGGATGCAGATGCAGAGGAGGGCATGGCCTGCACTCAGCGGATAAAAGACGTGTTCTAAGGCTTAGAACACGTCTTCTATCCGCTGAGCGCAGGGGCAAGGTAGGGTGGGTCCGAAGGATGTGAATGCGATGCGGAGGAGGGCATGGCCTGCGCTCGGCGGATAGAAGACACGTTCTAAGGCTTAGAACATGTCTTCTATCCTCCGAGCGAAGGGGCAAGGTAGGGTGGGTCCCAAGGATGCCGGATGCGGAGGAGGGCGTGGCCTGCGCTCGGCGGATAGAAGATGTGTTCTAAGGCTTAGAACACGTCTTCTATCCGCCGAGCGCAGGCCACGTCCCCGTTAATTGTTTATTAAAAATTTGGCAGCGAGCCAGATGTAGCCATCAAAAGAGCCACATCTGGCTCGCGAGCCATAGGTTCCCTACCCCTGCCTTAGATGGTGCTGGGTCATATGTTGGGCTTCCCTACTGTAAAAGTGGGACAATGGCCATTTCCATTTGCCCTACAGATATACTCAGTAATGGTAAAGGCTGCCACTGTACTTACATCAAAAGCGTTCACTAGGTCATCTGAGAGTTTAACCACGTTATTCTTCTCTGGTTCCTTCCTCTGGATCTCATCCACCAGCCTCTAAAATAAAATTAATTCAAATCCCATTAAATAGGAATGAAAAGATCTAACCATCAATCAACGTGCCTTATAAAATTCTGGTAACGTAGAACCCATCCCTTTGTTTGCGCTTACTGCGTGGGTTTGTATTGTGTTGGCTATGATCTTCAACATGAACTTGGTAAGTATGGCTTCAGCTGAACATAATTTTCCCTATTGTTTTAATTATTAAATATTTATTTGTGTTTTTTGTTAGTTCTAGCGCAAAAGAGGAAACTGAAGCCGCTCTCACATTCCCACTTCCTGGTTCTACTAAGTCACTATTTGTAAAGGATGTCAAAATTGCTCATACAGGTATGGGATCCCTTATCCGGAAACCCGATATCCAGAAAGTTCCGAATTACGGAAAGCCTGTGTCCTATAGACTCCATTATAAGCAAATAATTCAGATTTTTAAAGTTGATTTCCTTTTTCTCTGTTAAAATAAAACAGTACATGTACTTTTTCCCAACTAAGATATAATTACCCCTTATTGGGGCAGAACAGCCCTATTGGGTTTATTTAATGGTTAAATGATTCCCTTTTCTCTGTAATAATAAAACAGTACCTGTACTTGATCCCAACTAAGATATAATTACCCCTTATTGGGGGCAGAACAGCCCTATTGGGTTTATTTCATGGTTAAATGATTCCCTTTTCTCTGTAATAATAAAACAGTACCTGTACTTGATCCCAACTAAGATATAATTACCCCTTATTGGGGGCAGAACAGTCCTATTGGGTTTATTTAATGGTTAAATGATTTCCCTTTTCTCTGTAATAATAAAACAGTACCTGTACTTGATCCCAACTAAGATATAATTACCCCTTATTGGGGCAGAACAGCCCTATTGGGTTTATTTCATGGTTAAATGATTCCCTTTTCTCTGTAATAATAAAACAGTACCTGTACTTGATCCCAACTAAGATATAATTACCCCTTATTGGGGCAGAACAGCCCTATTGGGTTTATTTAATGGTTAAATGATTCCCTTTTCTCTGTAATAATAAAACAGTACATGTACTTGATCCCAACTAAGATATAATTACCCCTTATTGGGGGCAGAACAGCCCTATTGGGTTCATTTAATGGTTAAATGATTCCCTTTTCTCTGTAATAATAAAACAGTACCTGTACTTGATCCCAACTAAGATATAATTACCCCTTATTGGGGGCAGAACAGCCCTATTGGGTTTATTTAATGGTTAAATGACTCCCCTTTTCTCTGTAATAATAAAACAGTACCTGTACTTGATCCCAACTAAGATATAGTTAATTCTTACTGGATGCAAAATAATTGAGTTTAATTAATGTTTTATTGATTTTTTTCAATAGACTTAAGGTATGAAGATCCAAATTACGGAAAGACCCCTTATCTGGAATACCCTTGGTCCCGAGCAATCTGGATAATGGGTCCTATACCTGTAGAAATGATGTATAGTTCACAGCCAACTTTTCCTCTGTAATTAGAAATGTTAAGAGACCAGCTACTACAGTAGTTGGTTGTATTATCGCTCTGCTTGTATATAAAGCCCACTGTATCATATCATATGCCTCCAATATTCCTAAATATGTTTTATATTGACTTATCCTTTACTTCACACCCCCTGCTTACCTTCTGAGACTGCAGCTTATAGTTGACTTGGCTGGGGCTGTCTGATGATGAGACTTGGTTTTTGGGGAGACCTTTCAGCCAGGTGTCCATGGCCTCACATGAAGACTTATACTGCTGGTAAGGCAGGTTGGCATCTCTCAATATCTTCTCTCTAAAGAGATATTGCAGAAAAAAACCTTTCAGGCTGGAGTTTGTTGGCTTCATAAAGACCAGACTGGTATGTAACTTGACTATACACATAAATTGGATTGTTTTCACCTATTATAACTTTTACCAGTCTTTAGACTTTTCCTTTTATGTTTCAAGATCAGCCTACAATTACCTCTGGTCAAGCTGGTCGGCTACAGAGTGGTAGCGGTCATTGAGACGTTGAACTTGGACGCGTTGGCGTGGCAGGTCAGGGGAGTGTTCCTGGCAGTTAGTCTGTAGAGAGCTGCAGGCAAGCTCTGTGTCCTTCAGGCTCCTGTTCAGCTTGAGAAGATTGTCTTGTTTGTCTACAAGGTCTCGCTTCATTTTCTGGGAGAGAAAAGTAGAGCCAATATTGTGGATGGTATGTTCCAAATGGATTCTACCATGCTGTCATATGTTATTAATTGCTAAAAGGCAGTATTTCTGTTCTCTCCTTCTCTGCTCTGGAGAGTAGTCTATATCTGTTTGAAATACAGTCACCCATTGCACTATGGGGTGTTTTTTGCCCAAGGTGGTCGAACCTACATCACCTCTATTTTCATATTCTCCTGCAGATGTTTTCCCTCAAGACAGAACCACCCCAGGTTGCTCTGGAAATCACACAACAGTGTACCTGAATTTCAGAAGCCCGGTCCTGTAGTGCACTTGGGGAGTATGGGATCAAAGCATCCTGCATCAAGAAGTTCTCAAAACCGCTTATCATATCATCAGTCTTCTTAATCTGATTTTCCAGGTTCAATGATGCTTTGGCTCTGCGGAAAGGATAGAATAGTGTTACGGTGGACCTGAACTTGAAATTTCTAGGATAGCGTTACACCTCTGTAGTAGGTAACCTGGAGGCTGGAGTAAAGAGAAGGCTCAGAAGAAGATAATCCTAAGGTTGTGCTTCTTCTGGAGGTCTAAATATATGGGCATGTTTGTATCTAGAGAAAATAACTTTTTTTCTATCATTTAGTAAAGAAGTTATACAATACTGGACTCTTGGAGCAACACCACACATGCAGAAATGTCAATATTTTGATGCACTGTAGACATAATATTTGTTTAGCAGGACCGCATTAAATCCTGGAATTCTTAATGTTATACCAAAATGAACCCAGGCCCCTTAGGTCAACTGATTTTAACGAGCGGGCCAGCTAAGCAGACAGATCTTTGTGTCAATTGAGCTGAAAAATGAATATGAAACTAGGGTCTCAGAAGAACACAGATGTGATTTAGTGGGATTGAACCGAAGGCCAACTTACTCCTCTCCATAGAGTGAAGACAGGGTCTTGACATCCTTGTACTTGTTGTTGACATTTGCTTGTGTGCCGGGGAGCTGGGAGGCTATGGTTCCCGATGGGCTCTTGTTCAGAAAAGCCTCACACTCCTTCTGCACTGCGTCCTTCTCAGATGCAATGTTCTGCAGCCGAAGAGCTGTCCCCTATAAAGCATTTGAAAATGGCAGAGCAAGGTTAGATAACTCTCTGAAAATTAAACCAGGAATGACAAAATATCAATCTTGCAAAGCAACGGCTAGTCCAAACACTAGAGGGGAGTAGAAAACCAAATACAATGGACAGTATCAATATTCAGCCTGCAGCCGAAAGCACTGCCCATCAGCTCCAGTTCATGGATTAATATGAAACTTTGTGATTAATATTTTCCTGTCATGGGACCCACTCTGCTCTTTATTTAATACATCTGAATAGTATGTTCTTTGGTCAACATTTAAGGTTCACCTATATCTATTATAACAATGTTTGGTTTATTTAATCATAATCTCTATGTCTTATCCATTTTACCTCTTGCTGTTTCAGCCTTCCAGTCAAATCTTTACTGGGTGAAGCCTGACTGACTGGGGAGCGTACTCGTGACAAAACCTCTTGCTCCGTGTCCTTCAGGTCATCCTGGATCCTGTTTAGCTTGTTAAGGAGCTGATTTGCCTGGGGATCCTCACTTGGGATACTTGACACGCGAGTTGGAGGTGTTGGTGCGGGTCCAGGTGCGGGTCCAGGTGCGGGTCCAGGTGCGGGTCCAGGTGCGGGTCCAGGTGCGGGTCCAGGTGCAGTAACAACTGGAACTATAAAAAGAGTAAATTCACAGTATAAAATTCAGGTTGCAGGTTCTGCCCATGTTGCATTATTTTGGTTTATGTTTGTCAGATACTGTTTAGCGACTTACAAGACTGGGTTGGTTTGGCAGGCTCCCGATTTCTGTTGGATTTCAGTGTATTCTGCGCAGCTGTCTTCTTCTTCTGTGCTTCACTTAGCTCACTCTCTAGCCTGAAGATGACAAATCGAGAAAAAAAAATGGTGGCTCTTTGGCAGATACTAGCATGAAATTCTAATGGGAAATTTGAATGAAGGAGGGCTAGATTATGAAGCATCAGATGACGCTCTGACATGGTCCATTACTGCAGATCTACTGTGATTCATAAACGTTCCCTCTTTGATACATGACACTTACCTCTTCAACTTATCTATGGCCTCTTGGTCTGCAGGTGGGATTACAAAGCAGGCAGATGGAGCGTTCTTGGTCTCTCCTCCTGCAGTCTGTACCACCCAGCTGTCAACCTTGCTGTTGTCCTTTAATGTGCAGGCGTCTCCCTTGGAAAGCTGCATCTGTACAGAGAAGGAGCACAGTTATCCAGTTTCACCTTTCTCCTTGGGTCTTTTCCCTCATTCTGTTTTTATTACTTAGGCATTTAGCTTCTGTTTTACAAACCCTAACTACATTATTTTTGTTTTTTTCTCCATTACTTTTAAGCAGATGTTGGAATTCATGGCTACCTTGGGATACGTGGCTACCATCTTACAATACTGCAACAACTTTTGGACCTCTGACCAAAATATTATTGCACTGGTGTAAACAAGACATTAAGCTAGTCATCTTACATCAGCAGAATCCCAGTCGCAAATGGAGTTGATGGTTATGGGTTGCTTTGGCCTTATCCTTCGCTGTTTGATGGGCACAATCTCAGGGGCCTTGCTTTTAAGAGCGGACAAATTCTTCTCAGCCTGGGCCAGCTTCTTGTCTTCCTTTTCCAGATGGAGCTGCAGTTCTGAGGCCGCCCCTGGTGCTGACAAGTTGCCCTGGCTGAATTTGGAGTCAAAGTTCCTGTTGACTTCCTTTAAAGTTTGACTCACAGCGTCTGCATCATCATGAAACTGTGGGTGAAATTTAATTAACATTAGCAAAAGACGCATTTTGAGCCAATTACGTTCCCACTGCCTGTATTTCTGTATCCATGATAAAAGCCATGGTAATGCTGCCATATCTTAGTACAGAGATTTCAGGCCCAGACTGGGATTCAGATCACCAGTCCAGACCTGAGAGATTCACCTTTTTGTACTCCTCGGCGTTCTTGAGATGGTTCTCCTGACAGATGCACAGGTTGAGAAAATTTTGCCATTCACCTTTCAGAGCTTCATGGTGGGCCTGCAAAATATTAGTTTGAAAGTGTGAGAAATGTGTTTCTAACAAGAACAAGCGATGGCTGCCAGAATAAGCAGTCGAACTGTCACAAGAAAGCAAAATTGTTACAGCTCATCTTGTTTAGTCTTTAGCCTGGCCTTTCCACATATGTTCTGCGCAGTGCTTCATACATAGTGAGGGATCGGCATCCTTCAATCCAGGCTTGAAACAACAAACATACTGGCACAACGTGGGATAAACCCTGCCTGTTTATTTTACAGACACACATTACACGGCCACAGGTTTCTTTCCCACACCCAACAGAAAATGTTTCTACTCTATATTATTTCTGTCATTTGTCATGTTAATTGCCCTGGTACCCCTTCTCACCTGAATGCAGGGGGCAGCTGGATGCTTCAGCTCGATCATCCTCTCCCCGTCATCCAGAAGCTGATTTACGTTTTCTTCCTGTGGCAGCAGGTCCTCAGATTTAAATTTCTGCAGGAGGGAAAGAGTAAGATTTGAGTTTCTAAATGTGCACTTTCTACAGAGCCTTTGGCCCTAGGCATGGCAGAAACATTTCCTCAAGGCTTTCTCACATTCCGAAATGATATTGTGTGCATACACCCCAGGAGTTAAGGTGGCCATGCATTGGCAGATTTCAGCTGCCTCGTCCTTCTGGTCCCTGATGGGCCTAACCAACGGATATCTGGCCTAAAATTGGCTCAATCAGGCAGGTTTGGGTTTCCCTTCAGATTGGATTCCCGATCCGATGGCGCCTATGCCTGCCGTTGTAATTCGATCATTTGGCCTAAGGGCCAAACAATTGAATTAGCCCGATATTGCCCACCTTTACGTGGGCAATACTGGGAGAAGATCTGCTTCTTGGCAACCTCGCCAAACAATCGAATACTCTCATTTATGGCCTCCTTACGTCTGCCGCCCATATCTAACATCAGTGAAACGTTATGGAAACTTCTACAACATAGTGTAGCTTTTCAACTCTGAAGATGCTACTGAGTAATTATATAGATGAATATCTAAATAGAAAGAGTTTATCACTTGTTGACACAAGGAAAGGACACAAACTGTTCTGAAGGCTACCAGTATCGATAAAGGTTCTCGGTTTTTAGAATTCCTACAGTTTTGGTTACGCAAACTGCACAAGCCTCAGTCTACTTCAGGCTGATTTTGTGTTTGTATGGGCTTCTTCGTAACCGAGCCAGACAAACAGAGCTGTCCAATCTTCCCTACATTTTGCACCCTAATTTGAGTACACCTACAAGCACCTGTAACCACAGTGTAACTTGCTTCGCTGCATTCCAACGGTAACCACATAACCTTTTGTCAGAAGAGTTTCCATTACAGCTTTTCTACTGTTAACTTCAATGACTCTAAAAGCCCCCCTGCACAGCTTTCCATAATTGCTCTGTAGCTAGCCCTGCAGTCCCTGGGTGAAAAGAGTCTTAGAATTCCTGGTATTGACCTCACCTGCTTATTGCTTACCTACGTAAAAACCTCACTACCCCTTTTACAATGAAGGTTGCAAATTAGCCACACCCTAACCCTACACACACATGTAGGACTCTTAAAGGGATACTGTCATGATTTGTATTTTACTTTTTATTTCTAAATGACACTGTTACATAGTAAAAAAATTCACTCTACCATTGAAACTTTTATTCTTGAACCAACAAATGTGTATTTAGCTGTAATATTGGTGTGTAGGCGCCATCTCAGTGCATTGTGCCTGAGTCTGAGCTTTCACATTACACACTACACATTAGAACTGCTTTCAGCTAACCTATTGTTTCTCCTACTCCCATGTAACTGGAGGAGTCCCAAGCCGGACTTGGATTTATTACTATTGAGTGCTATTCTGATACCTACTGGGAGCTGCTATCTTGCTTCCTTCCCATTGTTCTGCTGATCGGCTGCTGGGGGGGATATCACTCCAACTTGCAGCGCAGCAGTAAAGTGTGCCTGAGTCTGAGCTTTCAGAAGGAGGTAGCGCTACACATTAGAACTGCTTTCAGCTAACCTATTGTTTCTCCTATTCCCATGTAACTGCAGGAGTCCCAAGCCGGACTTGGATTTCTTACTATTGAGTGCTATTTTGATACCTATGGGAGCTGCTATCTTGCTCCCTTCCCATTGTTCTGCTGATCGGCTGCTGGGAGTGCGGGATATCACTCCAACTTGCAGCGCAGCAGTAAAGTGTGACTGAAGTTTATCAGAGCACACATGGCTGTGGCACCCTGGGAAATGAACAATATGACTAGCCCCATGGGAAATTTCAAAAATAAAATATAAAAAAAATCTGGATGTGTTTTTGAAAAATGTATTTCAATGCTGGATATTAATCGCCCATGGTTAAATGTCGGCTACTGTATGTGACTAATCGCCCCAAAATGCCTTCCCGACATCAATAGTGAATCACCAATGGAAAGGCATACAGGAATAGGAGTGAGGACCACTTCAATGAGCCAACACAGCGATGCAACAGGAAAATCACACCTGCCCAATCAACATCTGGACAATTTTCGGACAGATATAGGTCATGTAGGTTTGTTAGGGGTCGCCATACACATGCAGATAAGTTACTAAATCAGTCTGAAGGACCCGAATTGGCAGCTCAAATTTGCCCGCGTGTGGCCACCTTTACTCCTTGAGAATTTTTAGGATGCAACCTGAAAAGGTCAGTAAGGGTAGCTATTGTGGTAATAACTCCAAACGGAAGCCTCTGGCTCAGTGACTAGCTCAAGTCTAGTCAAAAACCTTCTCTTGGGTCCTGGGATTTTAATCCAAAACCACCAAACCACCTAAGTTCTGCAATGAGTACAGTGACAGTTATTAGCATTCTATCCATGGAAGGAAAGTGCAAGTATTTATTCATCACACCTGTATTCAGCAGCTCTGAACAAGGATGTTTACATGAAAATCAAGCCAAAGAACATTCTTCTTTTTAGAGCCACAAAATGATGGAGTTTAAATGGCGGGCTGTAAGTCACTAACCTCATATTGCCTTCGTGTAGCAGGCAGGTCAGGGATCTGGTCACTCCAGTCCTTCTTCAGGATCTTGTTCTGCTCGTCACTGAGATACATTAGTTCCTTGGTGCAGCCATGGAGGTGATTATACAGGCTGCCCAAGTGCCGGCTTCTCCAAGTGGACTCTTCCTTTATTGGCACAAAGTGGGAAAGGGATTAGAACTGAGCAACTATGGTATTTGCCCTGTGCATCCAGCCTCAGGTCATGATGGGATGTTCCTAATGCTCAAAGAAGTCTCACCCTACAACGAGGGGGACAGACTCCATGTCCTATGACTACCATCTGTCTGGCTTAGCCATTAGCAGGAGGGAAGCACATTATATGACCATAGATTCTGTCATTCCAGTGGACTCTGTATGCTATACTTCCCTTTTGGGTTTTTTGTGACCCTACAGTAGAAGGAATTTTTCTGTATCCCAACCCCATTCAACATATAGGAGTAACAACTGTATTCCCCATGCACAAAGATAAAAATTGCCATAAGACTGACCTGTAGAGCCCGATACTGGTTCTTAATGGCTACATTGTCCTGTTAAAAACACAGATAAAAATACAGATAATTAGACCAGGTCTGTACTGACAAGTAATCACCTTCATTTATGTGCCAATGAGCGATGTGCATTATAAGGCTGATGGCCCACGGAGTGAGTTAGTCGCCTGGGATAGATCTCGGCTACTGTGGGTGACTAACTGCTCCGAAACACCTCTCCTCCCGCCGGTGTAAGGGCCTACGTATTGCTTTGGCTTTCCAAAGTCACACAAAGTTTTCTCCGACAGACAAGTTTGCGTGACTTCGGAAACCCAAAGCGATGAGTTGGCCTTTCCACCGGTGACTCCTATTGTTGCAGGTGAAATGGCGTTTCGGAGCAGTTAGTTGCCCGTGGTAGCAGAGATCTATTGTGGATGACTAACTTGCTTCTTGGGCCATCAGCCCTAGAATCACTGCTTTGCTTTGGAGCCATTCCTGGTACACCTTGCAAAAATAAATACACTGGTGCTTGAAAGTTTGTGGACCCTTTAAAATTCAAAACATTTCAATTGGATTAAGGTCAGGATTGTGACTTGGCCATTCCAGAACATTCACTTTATTCTTCTGTAACCATTCTTTGGTAGAGCAACTTGTGTGTTGAGGCTTGGCTGAATCGCGAACCGAATCCTGGATTCAGTGCATCCCTAACATTGAGGGTGAAAACACACAGAGCTACTTAGTAGCAGCTACTTGTCACGGCTACTAAGGGTGAAGACACCTGGAGCTACAAGTAGCGGCTACTTGTCACAGCTTCTAAAAATGCCAGAAAATACCCTGCCATAGACAACAGTGAGAATTGCGTCTGCTAAACACACAAAGTGACAATTATCAGTAAATGATCAGCATTGTCTGTTTCTGTAGCCGTGACAAGTAGCTGCTACTAGTAGCTCTGTGTTTCTTCACCCTTATGGATACTGTGGAACCCACATGTTCCATGGTGCTTGTGCCGCTGTTGTAGCATAAGATTGTGCAGAACCAGTTTAAAACAATATGCCCTGTGTGACCGAGTTACCAACTATTAGTTACTTTTGCAGCAAAACAATTGCAACCTAATTCTCCATATTGCTGACTGAGCCGTTGTGTGGCCTCCTATCACTAGGAAGGAGCCTCTGGAGATGGATTTGGTTACCGAGAATTACATTCCAGCAACATTTGCATCCAGAACATTAAAATGGGGTCCAGCCTGTAATAAATCATCTACATACGGACATGACTTCTTCGTACCTGGTTGCGAATTTCATTTCCGTACTCGTCAAGCTCTCGCTGCAAGATATTGTGCTCTGCAATCTGCCGCTCCACGTCCGGCAAGCTGGGCCCGTACTGCCCATTTCCTATTTCTTGCTGGGGAGACAAGTGGGGGAAAAAGTAATCATAAAAGGTTTCTGATAAGACAACAATTTTATATCCACTGAATACAATATATGGACAGCGGCGTAGTGTTCTACACTCACACACATGCAACAAACTTTGGGTATTTTTGGGTGGGGGGGTGTGGTTTGGATAGTTAAAGAATGCTTAGCAACTTTTCAAAATAAACTCATAACCAGGGTTGGACTGGGCCACCGGGACACAGGGAAAAAACCCGGTGGGCCCAAGTGGACCAGACCCGATCCCTATCTGCAGTCCCATACACATTCTGGGGAGGGAAAGGGGTGTGGGTTAGGGAACAGATGGGCATAGGTTGGCCTAGGGGCATTGGAATTACATAACTGGCACTGTTGGCAGAAATATTTCTTCCTTGACCCTAAGCTTTATTTATTTATTTGTGGCCTTTTTTGTGCAAACATGGCAAAAAAATTGAAATCCTAATTCCTATTTTTTTTTTTTTTTTACTTACCACCTTCTTGTCTAGGATCTGTGGCCAGTTGACTTTGGGTTCCGGAGGGAGGATGCTCATTTTTTCATACAAATCTCTGTACTCTGTGCATTCAATACTCAGGCGGTCATGCAAGTGACGGATGCTGGAGATAATGGAGGAGGAAACTGATAAGTGCCATAGCCCAGCCACAGTAGCCCATCCACAGGAGCCCAGCCACAGTAGCCCAACCACAGTAGCCCAACCTGCTGCACAAGGTCAGGTTCTCTGCTTTGTTTATATCTACTCTATAAGTAATGTAAAATACATTATTCCCTATATGCCTCTCCTTAGTGCTTAGGTCATTATTAAAGGGGTTGTTCACCTTTAATTAACTTGTAGTATGATGTTAACAGGACAATTAGAATTTTTTTTTAATTTTTTTACTATTTGTGTTTTTTCAGTTATTTAGCTTTTTGTTCAGCAGCTCTCCAGTTTGGAATTGCTGCAGCTATCTGGTTGCTAGGATCTTGTTTACCAAAGCAACCAGGCAGTGGTTCAAATGAGAGACTGGAATATGAATAGGAGAGTGGCCTGAATAGAAAGATAAGGAATCAAACGTAACAATGATAATGTAATTCTAAGCTCACAGATCAATGTTTTTTTAGCTGCAGGGGTCAGTGACCCCTTTTTGAAAGCTGGAAAGAAGCACAAGACACGGCCATACATGCACCAATATTATCGTACAAAAGAATTGTACAATATTCATTGCATGTATGGCGGATTGACGAGATGACCAATATTGCAAAAGCTTCATATAATGATCTGCTCGTCAATGGGGCGGGACAAAAGATTTCGCCGCCTGAGCAAAATCTGTGTTTAGGGCTGAATCATCAGGTGGAGATAGAATCCCTACTGTTTCTACCTCCATATCTGAGGAATCAGCCCTAAACATCAATGGAAGGAATGAACGCTCTTTCCTACGACCATTGAACCTCCTCTCATTCTTACTCACTCTTGTTCTATTTCTTGAGCCTGGGGGTGGCCATATTTCTTTGCCTTATCCACATCCAGAAAGAGATCCTTCAATAAAATCTCTGAGTCTTTGAGTTTCTGCGCATTCTCCTGCTGGTGCTGGAAGGTCTTCTTTGCGGCATAATTACCAGCATCCTAAAACCAAACAGAAAAAAATGCCATAGAGTTAGTGGCAGTTCCTTTAACTGTGATGCCCCCCTCAATACCAGGGGGCAATAGGGAATCAGGACAATAGGAAGCATCTGTGAGTGTGGCTGTTATTGGGATGGTTATAACCAATGAATGTGAGACATTGGGCGAGAATGCCACAAGGAAGGCTAAGACTCAGTCGGTGACCTCTCTACCTGTTTTAGCTTCTGGTCGGTCTCTAGGATGTTCCTCTCCACCTGGTCTGCATTCTTCTGCATGCGAGTGATCAGCAGTGACAGTTCAGTGGCCGACGCCCTGGAATATGGAGAATATCAAAATGTAAGTGATACTGACACAGCAATCATAGGGGATCAAGCAAAACACAAAATTGAGTTCTGTCCAGAATATAAATGAGGTCCAAACAGCAGAAATGAAAACTCAAACTATTGGAGGGAGGGGGTATTTATCAGTGCCCCAGATGCAAGTTGTAGAGCAAAGGGCTGGAAAATCACACCCCATTGGTGCCTAGTAACTGATAAGTTGCCCCCAAGGAATAGCTGTGATCTGTTACTTGGGCTGTTGTGAGGTGCGAAATGCAACACTGGGCAAAGAGTTTTGGGTGGGAGGGGCCAACATGCCTCCAGCCCACCCCTCATGAATACAGCAGTACAAGCACCGGCAAAGCTGTATTCATTCAATAATTGTCGGCCTTCTTGCTTCACTTTAAACCTGTGCCCACAGGGGCTGACAGTGGATAAGGGAGCAAAGTGAGTATAACATGGCGGCTTGCACCTGTTTTTTGCACTTTGCACCATTCCCTGACATTTGTAAATGAGCCCTTGCATACTTTCCCACATTTCCCTTTGTATAGGTGTGCACATGAAAACTGGCACAGATGTCCCTTTAGGCTAAAGCCATCCACTTTGATCTAGCTGATTTAGCGAGGAGTTAATGGCATCCATTGATGTTCAGGTGAACGTGGGAGGCTGGCAGAGGAGCCTTTACGACATCATTCTCACGCCATGTAACCAGCCCCGGACTGGCAATCTGTGGGTTCTGGCAAATGGCAAAAGAGGGCCATAGACAGTCACTATTTATTGGGCTGGGGGGGGACTGTTTGGGCGTCTGGGTACTTGGGATGCCAGGGCCCAGGCCCAGACTGGCAATCTGTGGGTTCAGGCAAATGCCAGAGGGGCTGCTGTAAGGTGCCATAGACAGTCACTATTTATTGGGCTGGGGGGGCTGTTTGGGCCTCTGGGTACTGGGAATGCCAGGACCCAGGCCCAGACTGGCAATCTGTGGGTTCAGGCAAATGCCAGAGGGGCTGCTGTAAGATGCCATAGACAGTCACTATTTATTGGGCTGGGGGAGCTGTTTGGGCCTCTGGGTACTGGGAATGCCAGGACCCAGGCCCAGACTGGCAATCTGTGGGTTCAGGCAAATGCCAGAGGGGCTGCTGTAAGGTGCCATAGTCACTATTTATTGGGCTGGGGGGGCTGTTTGTGCCTCTGGGTACTTGGAATGCCAGGACCCAGGCCCAGACTGGCAATCTGTGGGTTCAGGCAAATGCCAGAGGGGCTGCTGTAAGGTGCCATAGTCACTATTTATTGGACTGGGGGGGCTGTTTGGGCCTCTGGGTACTTGGGATGCCAGAGACTAATTTGAATCCCAGTCTGACCCAGCTTGTAACCAACCTTTCCTTCTGCAGCCTTTGTTTATATGGGAATCGTTAGCAGCAGTTTTCAAACCAAGGGCTTGTTTACTACTGCCCAAGGCACAGTTGCACTGAGCCTCATTAAAAAGTTATTTTGGCGGCTGAGCCTGGTGGGCCTTGGGTAAATAACCCCCCCTTTCCTTATTTATTCACAAAAAGTGAAATTGCTTATAAAAGCCAAATGTTTCCAGCCATCTTCTGCTGATTTAGAATAAACTTCTCCACCTTCTTAAATTGTTTTCCCCCCCACTGGTCACTAATATTATGACAAGTCTTTTTAGGTTTGTTCATGGTCATTTTTTACATCTGTAGGTTGCCTGGAACTGGACCAGAACCTTGTATCCAGGGCTGAATGCAAAGAGATTCTGCCTTATGGGTGGTGGCTAAACAGTGTCCCTAAAAAAACAAAGTTGCTAGCCATGGACATAGCTATAATTCAGATACATGCAGAGATCAAATGTAATTGTATTGCTGGTTTTAGAAAGAGCAAACTAAGCAATGTGAGTGTGGCTTATAATTACCACAGCATGCTGGGAGCTGTAGTTCAGCAAGAGTTTGGGATATAAAATCAGTGCCATTACCGGTTCTACAGAGCAACACCCATTTATAATAGTCCTGATACTGTCCCATCCCACCCGAGGAATCCATGTAATACAAACATTACCCTCACGGAGTGGCTGAAAGTTGGCCACCGTCACACTGTCCCTTATGAACAAGACATCCCAGGAATTTAATGTCAGATAAGAACTGCCTGGAGTTTTATTGACCGCTGTAAAATCTCTGTTCTTTGGTTCTGTTTACACAGATCTGGCGCTGCACCAAGCATGCTGACACCTCTACGGGCACAAACGCATTGGAGGTAAATCCATGTTCCCTACCCTATATAACCAGTCTGCCCAAACTCAACGGCGGCTACTATGGGGTCCATTATTCATACAATCCCAATGTTTTTGCTTCTCATAGCTCCAGAGATGGAGGCTACTCTGCTACAGTGCTAGGCTTGCTAAAACCAGCCGGCTCAGCTGCTGTAGTTCAGCAATACCTAGAGGGCTGCAGGTTAAAGGGCAACTGTACCCTGATATTTTTCTTCTGTCTCATAGATGAGCTAACCAGCAGAGGCAATTACGCAGTATAAGTGCTCCTTTCATAAAAGCCAAACTGAGCTGAAGAAAGGGCAAACTGGGTGCGTCTGGCTTTGATTCATTGTCTACCTGCCGTTCTAGTTCTCCCCAGTACAGGGTCACCGCCTAAAATCTGCCATCTTCCCGTTTCTTACTGTCAACACCCCAATACTGTCCTCATTTATTGGAATCCCACAAAGCTCTCTGGGAACAAGACCCTTCAGGCATGGCAATACTCTCTGTATCTAGGGGATTAAAGGGGAATACAGCTATTTGGCCAGTTATTAATTATTAACATTTATTTATAAAGCGCCAACATATCCCGCAGCGCTGTACAATAAGTGGGTTAAGAGGTAAAGAGAGCCCTGCCCAAAAGAGCTTACAATCTACAAGTTTATGTTTCATTTAAAGGCTTATTGACATTTTCCTGCTTCTCAGGTCTTTGCCTCGTTAGTTACTAATTAATATAGCCCTAAAGTACAGCTCCCACAGGCATCAGTAGCTGGGACACCATGGGTTTCCCCACTGCAGTGGGACTACATTGATTGCTATTATTATTCTGTATATAATAAATTCAGTAGAAGCCAATTAGCTTAATTTTTGAATTAGGGATTATATGGTTCCCTATACTATCATTGTACCCTAAATTAGCGGTTCCTATCCTTTTCTCCTAAGCCAATTTATGTTGCAGAATTAGCTTTTGGCCCAACAGTTGGTTTGGTACCACTCCCTTTTGTTTCCTTGTAGGGGAATATGAAGCCCCAGCCCAAACAGCATTGGTAGTGGCATAACCTTAGGGCCCCGGGCCCCTCTCCTGGGGAACCCATAGCCACCTGGCTTCATTATTGGACTTCATTATTTATACTTTATCGTTTTTTAATTATTTGCCGTCTACTTCTAACTCCTTGCAGCTTTCAAATGGGGGTCACTGACCCCAGCAGCCAAACAACTATTGTTACTTTTCACAACTTATTTTTGTATTCACGTCCTCTCCTATTCATATATCAATCTCTCATTCAAACAACTCCCTGGTTGCTAAGGGTAATTTGGACCCTAGCAAACAAATAGCTGCTGCATCTCCAAACTGGAGAGCTGCTAAACAAAAACTGAAATCATTTAAGGAACTACAAATAATAAAATGAAGACCAATTGCAAACTGTTTCAGAATATGACTCTAGATCATACTAAAAGGTAAATCAAAGGTAAACCCCTTTCCTAAATCATAGCTGTAAACACATTATACTGACCATTTATGGACTGTCTAAGTGCCAATCAAGCCTTCTACCATTTTTCATGCCAACCAGAAGTTCCATTACAGCCTTTGCACGATGTGACCTCATCTGAGCAATCATGGCTACTCCCAATTATAGGAATAAACACATATAAGGAGCTCTAACATAGGTTAGCCTTCATGGGCAGCATTGTAGAGCTCTTTATATGCGTTTATTCCTATATTCCTGGGCGTTTGTATTATATTTTGGCTATCATTTCAGAAAGTTGCAGCAGTCAAATAGCTGCTCAAGTGTAGCAGGTGTGTACAAACCCACACTCAGATGGATACAAATACAAAAAAACCCAACAACACTTTTATTAACCCATTCATTTCCACAAATATCGAGCAAGCTTTGGATCAAAGGAAAACTGTGTAAGAAGCTCATGAAAAATGTGAAAGAATTAAAGCACCCCTCCCTGCAAGGTGGAATGTTCTTGCGGTTTGCAGATGTGGTATAAGCCTGCAGCAAGGGATAAAATATGTTGCATGGGGTGGGGGGGTAAAGCCCTGCAGCAGGAAGAGCAAGTCTGACAGGTAATAAGGCAAGTATCGCTGTTGTTGCATTCTGTGTTTTAGTGACAGCTAGAGACCCCAGTAACTGCTCAGGCACCCCCCATCCCCATCTTTCCTTCACTTACTTGGCATGTTTTGAAGGAGACTTGGTAGGAGATTTCGTAGGGGACTTGGTGGATTTGCTCTGCCCTTTAAACATGGTGTGGCCCCCCTGACGGTTCCCTGGCTGCTGCTAGCGGAGCCTGTGTCCCTCTGTAGCGCTGCACCTGAGGATATGACAGTGACCAGCTGGGCAGGACGGGAGGACAGGTCTGTGCTGGAGTGAGCAGACTCCTCCCAGAGAATGGAGCCTGAGCAATAGGACCTGAGTACAAGGAGGAGAGGTGTAAATAACCTGTAAAACCAGTTGCATATAGAGAGAGGGAGAGACACTGACGGCGTGACCCCACCCAGAGAGACTGTCCCAGACCCATTAATACTGTATAATGGCATATTTGTCACTGAGGAAGGAGGCTGAGACATTAGCTTGCTGTTTTAACCTGTAGTTGGCCAGGAAGCTTGCAATTTAGTTGGGGGGGGGGTACAGGAAGCGGTCCCGTTACAAAGTGCAGAACATACCCTTTCATAAGGGAAGATGCCAACAGGAATGGTTTAAATGGAGGCCCTTTAGTAGGTGTTGAACTGCAACTATCAGCATCCTGTAACAGACTGTAACCTAAAGCCTGGATAGATAGACTAGCTTCATGTAAATAAAGGCTTTTCTGTGGGGAAAGGTGCTAATCCAAACTGTATTAGGGCAGGATGCAGCCCTCCCCTCCTCTGTATATTCTGGAATGTCCCAAATTGACTAACGTAAGATGCCAGTGGGGTTTATTTATGAACATAGGCAGAGTTGCCCCGTGTTATCAAATGAGCCCCACTGTCTATGGCATCTTATGGCAACCAGTCCTGTATTTCAATCCAGTGCCTCCCTAGGTACCGGACCTCAGCCTGTAATTGGTGCAAGCACAGAAGGGCCTCCTTACGTCACAGACGTTTAAAGGACATGTAAAGCCTACATTTTCCTACAGAGTTGGGCACGTCTCCCCTACCCAAATGGCATATTACTGCAGAAATCCCCTCCGTTTGTCAGCTCCATCACATTTTGCTAAAACAAATAGCAGCTTTCACCCGGGGGCCATTTTAACTCTGACACATCATTTAAATTTGCAAACAGCATAAATGCACAAAGACCCTTATTCAGCATAAATTTCATCAGGAATGCAGCCTCACCCAGGCAGAGCTGTCTGTGATAAAACATTCTGCTTTGTTTGAGAACTGTAATGGTAGCTGAGCTCAGGAGAGGAGGTTAGGAGAAAAGAATAAGAGCAGACCGCTAGAGCTGAGTTCCTATGGAAACCAGCAATGCTGTCTCTTCACTGGTTGCTAGAATCGATGGTGTGTTTAGTAATCTGAGCTGAGACAAACTGAGCATGCCCAGCAGCCAACAGCCAAAGCAAATTCCTGAGGGAGGGGCTGAGTGGGTTACAGAAGGAGAAGGAAATCTAAGTGATTAAGGTGATGCATTATTATTATTATTATTATTATTATTAACCTCTGGACAACCAGAGTGGCAGGTATTGATTTCAAAGAGGCTGTTCACTGATTAAATGTGTGTATGTGGGGGGTTTACATGTCCTTTAAATACCTCCCAGCTCTGCTGCCAGATTTAGCTGGCAAGTATCCACTGGTGGCAGGGGAGAGATATTTTTTCCCATTCATTTTTATTTACCGTACAAGCCCCTGATGGCTGCCCCCATAAAGCTGCCATCCTAATGCCCATATGGTACAGCCCTGATGGAAGCCCCTTAACTGTTCTTCCTGCAGCTGTCGGTTTAGCTAATCACTTACTGTCAGCTATAGGTTACTGCTCCGGTTCTGTCTCTTTTCACTGTGATTCTTGATGGAGCAGTCAATCTCCTAGAGCCCATTGCTGCTATTAGCAGTAATGTAACAGGTGCTCTACTGCTGTGCTTTCCCTTGTTGAATTGGCCCCATCATCCAGGGCCCTGCTGTGCTTTCCCTTGTTGGATTGGCCCCATCATCCAGGGCCCTGCTGTGCTTTCCCTTGTTGGATTGGCCCCATCATCCAGGGCCCTGCTGTGCTTTCCCTTGTTGGATTGGCCCCATCATCCAGGGCCCTGCTGTGCTTTCCCTTGTTGGATTGGCCCCATCATCCAGGGCCCTGCTGTGCTTTCCCTTGTTGGATTGGCCCCATCATTCAGGGCCCTGCTGTGCTTTCCCTTGTTGGATTGGCCCCATCATCCAGGGCCCTGCTGTGCTTTCCCTTGTTGGATTGGCCCCATCATCCAGGGCCCTGCTGTGCTTTCCCTTGTTGGATTGGCCCCATCATTCAGGGCCCTGCTGTGCTTTCCCTTGTTGGATTGGCCCCATCATTCAGGGCCCTGCTGTGCTTTCCCTTGTTGGATTGGCCCCATCATCCAGGGTCCAACCTGACATCCAGGGTCCAACATGTAAAGGTAAACAAAGGTCCAGGGCCGGATGGGATTCATCCCAGGGTATTAAATGAGCTGAGCGCTGTGATTGCCAAACCTCTTCACTTAATTTTTCAGGATTCATTGAGGTCTGGCATGGTGCCAAGAGACTGGCGGATTGCTAATGTGGTGCCGTTATTTAAAAAGGGATCCCGTTCTCAGCCTGAAAACTATAGGCCTGTTAGTCTGACATCAGTAGTAGGAAAACTTTTGGAAGGGGTAATAAGGGATAGGGTACTTGAATACATTGCAGTTCACAATACTATTAGTTTGTGCCAGCATGGTTTTATGCGTAACAGATCTTGCCAGACTAATTTAGTTGCCTTTTATGAGGAGGTGAGCAGGAACCTTGATGCTGGAATGGCAGTTGATGTCATCTACTTGGACTTTGCTAAAGCGTTTGATACAGTACCTCACAGAAGGTTAATGATCAAATTAAGGAATATTGGCCTAGAACATAATATTTGTAATTGGATAGAGAACTGGCTGAAGGATAGAGTACAAAGAGTGGTGGTAAATGGAACATTTTCTAATTGGGCCAGTGTGGTTAGTGGAGTACCGCAGGGGTCAGTCCTTGGTCCTTTGCTTTTTAACTTGTTTATTAATGACCTGGAGGTGGGCATAGACAGTATTGTTTCTATTTTTGCTGATGACACTAAATTGTGCAAAACTATAAGTTCCATGCAGGATGTGCCGCTTTGCAGAGCGATTTGACAAAATTAGATAACTGGGCAGCAAACTGGAAAATGAGGTTCAATGTTGACAAGTGCAAAGTTATGCACTTTGGTAGAAATAATATAAACGCAAACTATCTACTGAATGGTAGTGTGTTGGGGGCATCCTTAATGGAGAAGGATCTGGGGGTTTTTGTTGATAACAAGTTGTCTAATTCCAGGCAGTGTCATTCTGTGGCTACTAAAGCAAATAAAGTGCTGTCTTGTATAAAAAAGGGCATTGACTCAAGGGATGAGAACATAATTTTGCCCCTTTATAGGTCCCTGGTAAGGCCTCACCTTGAGTATGGGGGGCAGTTTTGGGCTCCAGTCCTTAAGAAGGATATTAATGAGCTGGAGAAAGTGCAGAGACGTGCAACTAAACTGGTAAAGGGGATGGAAGATTTAAGTTATGAGGTTAGACTGTCGAGGTTGGGGTTGTTTTCTCTGGAAAAGAGGCGCTTGCGAGGGGACATGATTACTCTGTACAAGTACATTAGAGGGGATTATAGGCAGTTGGGGGATGTTCTTTTTTCCTATAAAAACAATCAGCGCACCAGAGGCCCCCCCTTTAGATTAGAGGAACAGAGCTTCCATTTGAAGCAGCGTAGGGGGTTCCTCACGGGGAGGGCAGTGAGGTTATGGAATGCCCTTCCTAGTGATGGGGTAATGGCAGATTCTGTTAATGCCTTTAAGAGGGGCCTGGATGAGTTCTTGATCAATCAGAATATCCAAGGCTATTGTGATACTAATATCTACAGTTAGTACTAGTGGTTGTATTTATAGTTTATGTATGTGAGTGTATAGATTGGTAGGTGTGGGTTAGGTGTGATGGGTTTACTTGGATGGGTTGAACTTGATGGACACTGGTCTTTTTTCAACCCTATGTAACTATGTAACCTGACATCCAGGGCCCACATAAAACAGTACCAAATGTTACAGAGGTTATAAAGGCTTATGGTACAAATACTGTACGTGCTGATAGGAATAGTCACAGACTGGGCCCAATAGGAGATCCTTTGGTACTCTGGCAGGCCAGGCCAATTCTGGCCGACCTAGTTGCTTGTGTGGCCCTTGGCATAATTATCTGGGAGGGCTCTATAACAAATGCATCTTGGTAAAACTCTTATAGGATGCCCATAACCCCCATTTATGAATTGTGTTTTCCCTGGGGTGAGTGGAGCCAAACATGGGAAATTTCATGCTACCTGTTCTATTAGAGAAATAAATCTGTTTTTTAGGAAATATAACATTTTTGGGATCTATTTTGGAGAGCAATAAAGGGTACTAGCGAGGATGAAGGCTAAGAGATATTGATTGAGACGAGAGATAAGACTCTCCTGCGTACATGAGCGTTTTGGAACCCTAGAAGAGAAGTGTAAATATACACCCTGAACAGCCTTAGGGAATTCTGCTTAACAACCTCATTAAGGGAACTGTCACAAACATAAGATTTCCTCTTAGTGGGGAAATGGCAGTTTAGCCAGCAGGGTGCTCGTATGTATCAAAGGATCACGTGTATGTGGGACCTGTCGCTGTATGGCCGGGGGGCAAGATAGCCTTCAGCTGCTGGGAGTCGTTCAACCACATATAAGGGGAAAAAGAGATATAGAGTGTCAGTGCACTTGTCCCATAGCAATTTGATCAGCAACCACACGCATCACTTTTTTAAAAAAACGTTTAGGAGCTTTCTACCCCAAGTGTTGGCCAAGGGGCAGCTGATGCCTGGCCTCTAAAGGTGGCTATACACAGGCAGATGTCAGCTGATTGATTTAGCAGCTTATCTGCCCCTGTATGGGCACCCCAGATGGGTCTCCCTGATAAATATCTGACCTCAAATTGGGCAGATCTGCATCAACCAGGTTTGATTTTCCCATTGGATCAGGGGCCACATCGGTTTGACATGCAGTCGGTCCGACAGCCCATATGCCCTCCATTTTAATTAGATGGCCCAAGGGCCAAACAATTGAATTAGCCTGATAGGAAGGCATATTGTGCATCGATCTGCTTATTTGGTGACCTCGCCAAACGAGCAGATCGCACCGTGTATGGGCACCGTAAGTGTATGGGCACCTTAAAACACACTCACGTGAGTGGCCCCCTCCATTCACTCCGAATGGAACCCTAACTGTTTTTATTCTAATCCCCCAACAAAAGTAAATGTAGGGGGGATATAATGACGACAGGGCTATTGTAAGGATTAGAATAATGACCAGTATTAATTACTACAAATGACATTATTCCACCTATGGTACTTTGTTGCCAAGGAAACTTTCCTTTATTTGACAAAAGAGGTGATATTCGACAAGTATTTCAGACCTCGAGAGTCTTTCTCCTGGTTATGTCTAGAGGTTCCTGAGCTCAGTTGGCTGAGGGCTTTGCATACATCAAAAGTCTTACGTCTTCTTGACAAACCTCTCAGATCAGTCTCCCAATCAAAGCATGGTGTCTGGAGCCTTTGAACATTGAGTCGTTGGGATCTAAAGTAGGGGCTTTAAACCTGGAGCTGGTCATACACACAAATATAGTTGGCCAGTTTGACCAGCCTTCCTGCCCCGCCTCTGCTCCAAGGTCCCTTGTAACTTGCTTCTGACCATCCAGTTCTCCCAACTGATCCGTTGATCTGGTTTGTTTAATTAAGCACATTGCTCCAGGCTGCAGGGTTGACTTAATGTAGGAATTTAGTGTACAAGGCTCTTAAATTTAAATGTATCTTTAATTTGATAGGATTGACTATAGAAACAGTATGGCAGCTCCCAGCCACAAATATACGGATAAGTAATGTTCAGGGCACACAATAAGCTGTACCCCCATACTGTACTGTCTAAGGGAAACACTATGGCACCTCCTACCCATATGTATAAATACAAATATACAGAGAAGGAATGTTCTGGGCACACAATAAGCTGTACCCCCATACTGTACTGTCTAAGGGAAACACTATGGCACCTCCTACCCATATGTATAAATACAAATATACAGAGAAGGAATGTTCTGGGCACACAATAAGCTGTACCCCCATACTGTACTGTCTAAGGGAAACACTATGGCACCTCCTACCCATATGTATAAATACAAATATACAGAGAAGGAATGTTCTGGGCACACAATAAGCTGTACCCCCATACTGTACTGTCTAAGGGAAACACTATGGCACCTCCCTCCCATATGTATAAATACAAATATACAGAGAAGGAATGTTCTGGGCACACAATAAGCTGTACCCCCATACTGTACTGTCTAAGGGAAACAATATGGCAGCTTCTATATATATATATATATACACACTATACAGGGAATTAATGTTAGTGCGCACAATAAGCTAAACCTACACATCACAGAACTGAGAGGAACAACAAAGCAGCTTCTGGCCATATGTATAAATGCCTATATACACAGAGATGGAATATTGTGTGTATATATAATAAGGTGTGCCCTCATTTGTAGTGTCTGTTTAGACTAAATTAAAAGGATGATAAACCTTAATTATAAAAACCTTTATTATACAACTAGGGCCAAACAAGGAGAAAGTGTTGCCCTATATACTGTATATGTAGTGCATCATTACTGACTTTATACTGCAGTAAGAAAGAGAAACTGATTTGACTGCTCTGTGTGTTAGTAGGTGGGTAAGTAAGTAGGTAGGTAGAGTTGTATCCATGCCACAGAAAGTGATTTTGTGATTTTGTGCTCAGTCCTTGCTGAACTAGAAGAATAACCAACAACAACCGGGAATTTAGAGCTAATAGGTGTCCAACTTGATACCCAGCCCTTGCTGTGTAACAGCTGCTTTATGGGCCTCCTACTGATACTGTGCACTATAAATAAAATATATTCACCCATAATTAGGCATCAAACCCCGGGTTGAGAAGTGCCGTTTAATTTATTGCTGAGACAGGTGTTTGGCTCACTGAAGTATCAGGGTTTTGTATTCATTTGGCTCTTAATGACAGGTGCGTCTGCACGTTCTAATCAAACTGTAGGGATTTAAAGTGCATATTAGGGTGGAGTGAAGGCTTTAAAATCACGTTTAATTTAGGGATAATTAGCTATTAGGAAATGCTTTCAGGTGCAGGTCTGATAGGAAACTAATTGTCAAAAAATAAATGTTGCCTCTTATTTCTTCCCAGGTGTTTACATTGTAAATTAAATAGTAAAAGGGACCCGATATACAGGTATGGGATCCCTTATCCGGAAACCTGTTATCCAGAAAACTCCGAATTACAGAAAGCTTGTCTCCCATAGACTCCATTTTAATCAAATAATTCAGAATTTTAAAACTGATTCCCTTTTGCTTTGTAGTATAAAAACAGAACCTTGTACTTGATCCCAACTAAGATATAATTACCCCTTATTGGGGCAGAACAGCCCTATTGGGTTTATTTAATGGTTAAATGATTCCCTTTTCTCTGTAATAATAAAACAGTACCTGTACTTGATCCCAACTAAGATATAATTACCCCTTATTGGGGCAGAACAGCCCTATTGGGTTTATTTCATGGTTAAATGATTCCCTTTTCTCTGTAATAATAAAACAGTACCTGTACTTGATCCCAACTAAGATATAATTACCCCTTATTGGGGGCAGAACAGCCCTATTGGGTTTATTTAATGTGTTTTTTAGTAGGCTTAAGGTATGGAGATCCAAATTACGGAAAGACCCCCTACCCGGAATACCCTTGGTCCCGAGCATTCTGGATAACAGGTTCTATACCTGTACTTATATTTCCCAGCTGAATTGTGCTTAGTACAGGGGAATCCCTATGTGCCATAGTTTTATGGTATCTCTCTGTACAGACTATGAGCAAACTTAGGGGGCTGTTCCTGCTGAATTGTGCTTAGTACAGGGGAATCCCTATGTGCCATAGTTTTATGGTATCTCTCTGTACAGGTTATGAGCAAACTTAGGGGGCTGTTCCTGCTGAATTGTGCTTAGTGCAGGGGAATCCCTATGTGCCATAGTTTTATGGTATCTCTCTGTACAGGTTATGAGCAAACTTAGGGGGCTGTTCCTGCTGAATTGTGCTTAGTACAGGGGAATCCCTATGTGCCATAGTTTTATGGTATCTCTCTGTACAGGTTATGAGCAAACTTAGGGGGCTGTTCCTGCTGAATTGTGCTTAGTGCAGGGGAATCCCTATGTGCCATAGTTTTATGGTATCTCTCTGTACAGGCTATAAGCAAACTTAGGGGGCTGTTCCTGCTGAATTGTGCTTAGTACAGGGGAATCCCTATGCTGCCATAGTTTTATGGTATCTCTCTGTACAGGATATGAGCAATCTTAGGGGGCTGTTCCTGCTGAATTGTGCTTAGTACAGGGGAATCCCTATGTGCCATAGTTTTATGGTATCTCTCTGTACAGGCTATGAGCAAACTTAGGGGGCTGTTCCTGCTGAATTGTGCTTAGTACAGGGGAATCCCTATGTGCCATAGTTTTATGGTATCTCTCTGTACAGGCTATAAGCAAACTTAGGGGGCTGTTCCTGCTGAATTGTGCTTAGTACAGGGGAATCCCTATGCTGCCATAGTTTTATGGTATCTCTCTGTACAGGCTATGAGCAAACTTAGGGGGCTGTTCCTGCTGAATTGTGCTTAGTACAGGGGAATCCCTATGTGCCATAGTTTTATGGTATCTCTCTGTACAGGCTATAAGCAAACTTAGGGGGCTGTTCCTGCTGAATTGTGCTTAGTACAGGGGAATCCCTATGCTACCATAGTTTTATAGTATCTCTCTTTACATGCTTTGGGATTACTTATGAGGCTGTTCCTGCTGAATTGCTCTCAGTACAGAGATGCAGGACATACACGGCTCACTTACACACAGGTTTTAGGCGTAGCTTTGGCCATTGCACCAGTTGAATAAGCAGAATAATGTCCTCCTTATTCATCAGCCCCTAATCTCAGATCATAATCACATAATGGCTCTAATTAGTGGCTCTTTTATGTTTACTGTTCCTTTAATGTCCCGGCAGAGCTGTCTCTGGCAGTGTCTCTCTGTGCCTATTCTTGTGCGATTCACAGAAGCCCCGCCGGTTCCTTGCCGTACATTTCTCTATCTCTTTACCATATAACCCCCTGGCATTATTCTACATGAGCCGTTCCCTGCTTGCTCACCCATACAGTATTTGATATTGGATCATAGTTTTCGGATGAAACGTGTGCCAAAACCACTTGGCTCGGCAGGGTGTGCCCTTACCAAATATTTGTAAAGAGACAGCATGATAGGTTTGTGGGCTGATCCCCGGTGCATTGTTTTTGGGGCTTAGAGCTGTGGGACACGGGGTGACAATTGGAATCTAACTACCTGTTACCCACCGGGGGGCGGGGCATGGGAATGGGTGCCTGGGTCACACTCGGAGGCAACTACTGCCCAGTGCTCACATATATAGATGCTTATACACCAGTAATGCAGCTTTCCACATGTTTTCATACTATACCAATAAGCAGCCGCTGGCCCAGGGTAGAATGGACAGAGGTTGCTCAACTCCACCCTATATAACCTAATTACCACTTTTCATCACTATTTGCCCACCCAGTGCTGCTAAAGTCTTTTGGTTCCATTAGACTGGTCGCTCTGATGAGGAACAGCATGGCAGCTCCCACTTACACAAATACAAATATGCAGCTAGATGAGGTTCCCTAGTTATGCTTTATTGCAAATAAAATGCAATTTTATTTATGCAATTTTAGGATCGTTGGGACCTTGCCTTCTGTATCCCCTATTTTATGTGTTTGAAAATAAAGAATATTCGAAAAATGCAATTTAATGCACAGGATACACTTTAATATTTTAATAATAGCTTTTTTCTAGCTTTATTCTAATTGGCGGCCTGTTACTAGGATCACTGTCCTTGGCAACCAGAGAGGGTATTTAATGCTAGACTAGATGGTTTACCCATTTTTTTTAAAATGATCTTTCTCTTTTCTGCTGCTATCAGGACAAAGTCCTATCAGGGGCCCTGTTGCAATGGGGACCTAGACAGATGAGAAGATCAGATTCACAGGTGGCAGTTTGGGTGGATCCTAGGTATGATTGGGGGGTAACTAAGTGTAGCTGAGGAGAATCAGGGGTATGTTCAGGCAAATAATACATTTAAATGGGTCCCCGTTCTTTTTTTTATTTTGCAGGACCCCCCCCCCCCATCCAGGGGACCCAGGCCAGCAGTGGGTTAATAACTGAGTAGCGTAGGGCCCCATGATGTTCTAACTCTGTGCAGTCTGGCATTTACACAGCTTGGTTGTTGCTAGAGTCAGACTGCTGCCTGCAATAAACTGATTCATTTTAGGGGCTTTATCCTTTCCCCTTTACAAGATTTTATTCCATACACAGAACATTTATTGAAGCTAAAACTCATTTCCAATAACTTATTGTATCCGAGCTCTGCAGAACCAACATATATTGCCTGAGTTTACAGTGCGTTACCCAGAACCTGCCCCAGGGAAAGAACCCCCATCCTAACACAGTATGTATATATATATATATATATATAGCTGGCCTGGCTTCTGTCCCATTTTGCCCCAAGCACATTTACTTCTAAAGCACGAGCTGGAGTCAGATGAAAGTGCAACATTCGCAAATATTTACAGTATTTATGTAAAAGTTTCTGCGATCAAGGAATACATTGGAGACATGCATGCTTATAACTGCCCCAGAGTCGGACTGGGCTGCCGGGACACCGGGAAAATACCCGGTGGGCCCCGGCGACCCAGACCCGATCCTATTGCTGCTTCCTCTGGCCTCCGATATCCTCCCCTGACGCGTTTCACATACGCATTCAGGGGTGGACGTCGGATAGGGGCCCCTGCGGTGAGGGGAAGGGTTTAGGGGTGCACAGCGGGGGACGTGGCCGGAGGAGGCACCTTGGAGGGTGCGGGGCCCTGCACCCCCCAGTCCGACCCTGAACTGCCCTGATACCTCTGTATTAAGCCCAGCATGGGGGGCATCTTGTCTGAGCATAGGGGCAACAAGAGCTCCCTCCTTCTGCAGGCCTTCTCTTTGTGCTCTCTAATTGGACAGAGCAGAGACGGTTCAAAGCTGAACCTCCTGTCCAATTGGAGAGCAGTTTTCTGCTCATTCATAAAATTCGCTCAGCGCAGTATTATTCGCACAGTGAACATATTTACCCTGCCCGTGTTTACATTTATAGAGCTGGACAAGATTTATGTGCAAAGATAACTGAAATTTTTATTCACAGTGCCAATGTCCTTTTTATTTATCCGCACACTCTGCATCCGAGTTCTGCTACAACTTTAGTGGTGGAAAACATATTCGCTAAACTGATTTTGCCAATTGCAAATCTATATTCACCCATAATAAACACACACAAAAGCAAATTGCAGTCTCATTCGCAAATTTTTGTGCACAATTTGAATTTCACTTCAAAAAAAGGAAAGACGGGCACATCAGTGCAAAAAATAAGCGCTGCGGGAACTTTATAAATGATCGCCACAGAGCTTGAATATGGGGAGCTAAGAGTAGAAGGGCAGAATGATAAAGAAAGTTAATGGCAAGAAGGAATGGAAAATTTTGGGGGGGCCTCCAAAAAATAACTACCCTATGTAGGGCCCCATTTAGCCTTTATCTAGCTGTGGCCCCACAGACAAGGCTCTGTTGATTGGCTCCCTTCATGCAGACCTGGACAGAAGTACAACAGGTGCAATGGCTCCCTATTACTGGGGCTGGATTATTAAAGGGGAACTTCTGTTATTTTTCTGTTGTTTTCATTTTATTATTTTGTTCTCCTTTATCAAAATCATTTACTGCCCTATTCTGATCTCTTACTGACTCACCTAACGGGGAATTTTGATGCACAAAGACATAATTGTCTGGGCACTGCATAGGAGTCTTTAAAGGGGATGTGAATCTGAAAATAATATTTGCACCTTCCATGACCCTGGTTGCTTACCTGTTACCCCAGAATGATTCTTTTCGTCTTCAAAAATACACCAGCCCGGGGTACTGCTGGCTTGTTCCAGTCTTCCGGGGCCCCCTGTTACTGTTTGGCAAGCACACGTGTAATACAGATCTTTTTACGAGATTTTTGTATTGTGCAAGGAGTCTACTGGATGTTGCGCAGGGAACACCTGGGTAAAAGAAGACAATGGCAATGAACAGTACCCGGGGCTGATGAAGAAAAGGAGTGTCAGCCTGAGGTAGCAGGTAAGTGACTAGAATCACCGGGGGGGGGGTGGTTCCTCACAACTTGGCTCCCCCCTCAGTGGCTTTTAAATGATTTGTCCCTCTTTGCACTTTTGGTCCTGCCCTTTACAACAGTGTAGCAGAAGTCAGACTTCTTCACAAGTCTGTCACCTGGCTTCCGCTGCATTGTTCCAGAAAACAAAAAGTATCTGCACACTCCAAAATCCTATATAAAAATAGAACATGTATTCAATACAAAAATACTCCATAACAAGTATAGCAGATACTTTTTGCTTTCTTGGAATTTTTGTTGGCGTTACTAAATGGGTTTTCTCCAGTGTTTTGCACCTCCTTGATTTATTGTACATAAGGTGTGCACTTTCTCATTTTGTTGCATTGTTCCAGAAGTCGGAACCAGCAGGGCCGGAACTAGGGGTAGGCAGAAGAGGCAGCTGCCTAGGGCGCAACGATTGGGGGGGCGCCAGTCCGTGCTCTGTTGCGATCGGTATCGCACCCCCAAACCACCCTCTCCCACCGCCCCCCGCGCGAAAACTGCGCATGCGCGCCACCACGCGGGGGGGGGGAGCGGTGGTGCGGGGGGGTGGCGGCATATGCTAATTAAGATTCAGATTTGGTTCGGTATTCGCCTGAATCCCTTGCAATGGATTTGGGGGTTCGGCCAAACCCAAAACACTGGGTTCGGTGCACCCCTACTTTGAACACGTGTGTATTATGGAAAATGTAAAACGGGCGGTGAGTGTCACAGCTGTCAGTTGCAGGACACATAGGGGCGAGTGTTATGTTCTATGCTGAAGCGACAAACTAATGTTTAACTTGTGCTGTACAAAGTAATCTACTGTGTGACGTATAAAGCTAAAGAGCGGAGTGATTAATGATATAGCCGGGTTCCTGCAGGAAAAGCCTATGTATAAGCAATGTTTGGTGTATGCAGTATAAATAAATCAACCCCCCAATGGGGGCACCCAGTTTCTCTGTGTGTATAACATATCCTGGCACTCACTGATAGATCTTCCCTACTTCTTCTTGCAGGAATCAGACTACAATCTACAAAGCATGATTGGTGGCTTATTAGGAACCAATATGAGGCCCATCTTCACCTGGTGCTAGGTGGGACAGCTGAAGTTCTGCTACTCCCTCGCCCTCTCCTCCTCCTCCTCCTCTCAAGCCGGAAGCCCAGGCATGCAGGTAATGCAGATTTTGCGAGGAATGCTCGGTATTTCTCCCAGCAGGTATTTAGGGAGGGGAGCGGGAGATGGGTGTGGCTGGGCAGGTTAATTTCTGGGACGCAAGAGTCCACTAAGTCTAGGTGAGGTTACAGGAAGAGGGGCAGGATTGTGTGCGCTGGGGGAGAGGAAGTTCTACCCGTAGGAGACTCTACGGCAGGGATCCCCAACCAGTGGCCCAGGGGCAACATGTTGCTCCCAGTGGGTTTAAAAGCAGGTGCTTATTTTTAAATTTCTGCCTTGGAGGCAAGTTTTGGTTGCATAAAAACCAGGTGTACTGACAAACACAGCTTCCTGTAAGCTTCCAGTCCATATAGAGGCTACCTAATAATCAATCAGAGCCCTTATTTGGCGCCCTTGGGTACATTTTTCATGCTTGTGTTGCTCCCCAACTCCTTTTACTTTTGAATGTGGCTCATGGGTAAAAAAGGTTGGGGATCCCTGCTCTACGGTATCTATAAGCAGGCTCTTGGTTTAACCCCTGCATTGCATTGTCATCTTATATGACAAATCCACATTCTATTGTATCTCATGTTATCTGAACCTTTTTATAAAGGAGAACACATTTTCCATCAGCTTAAGTTAGTAGGCATTAAACTGACCAATAGGCCAGTGGATCTGTGGATTCTGGTAAGTGCCAGAGGTGCCTAGTTCACCTAATGGGTAATCGGGCCGTGTGTGGTATCATTTCTAAGGCTGTTCATACACCTTTGGAGGGGTCATGTTAATGGGACCAGACAGGGTTTCTGTTGGGCAGGTTCCCAAACATGGGACATTTAGTTGCCCCCATGCTCAGACCGGATGCCCCCCATGCTTGGATAAATATGGAGTTCAGCTTTTTATTCTTTTGCTCTCTTAATTTCTCTTAACCAGTTTAAAACAAATGTGCACATAGGTGACTCAAACCTGCTTGTTGTGCCATTATTCATAGGGTTTATATTCCAGTACATGGGGCTTTTTTTTCCCTGCCTGTCACCTGTAAATCAAGTCACTGACAATGTCCCACCTTAGTTATTGCAACATGTTGCTAATTGTGCCGCCCTTGCGCAAGCTTCATTGCTATGGTCCACCCAGTATCCAGCGACTGAGCCAGGGAGAGCTCTCTTGGTGTGGCTCCTGCTTTGCATTCATTGGAATAATCAAGGTCAGGACTGGTGTAGGAGAAAGGGGAGACTATGACCCTCATTTAAAGCATAGTGGTAGCTACATAAATCAGGGGTAGCCATTTTCGGACTGGAATACAACATAGGCCCTTGAATTTCAAGTACAGAGGAGCCCAAACAGCTCCCCCCCAGCCCAATAAATAGTGACTGCCTATGGCATCTTACAGCAGCCCCTCTGGCATTTGCCTGAACCCACAGATTGCCAGTCTGGGCCTGGGCCCTGGCATTCCCAGTACCCAGAGGCCCAAACAGCCCCCCCAGCCCAATAAATAGTGACTGTCTATGGCATCTTACAGTAGCCCCTCTGGCATTTGCCTGAACCCACAGATTGCCAGTCTCGGCCTGAGCCCTGGCATTCCCAGTACCCAGAGGCCCAAACAGCCCCCCCCCCCCAGCCCAATAAATAGTGACTGTCTGTGGCACCTTACAGCAGCCCCCCTGGCATTTGCCTGAACCCACAGATTGCCAGTCTGGGCCTGGGCCCTGGCATTCCCAGTACCCAGAGGCCCAAACAGCCCCCCCAGCCCAATAAATAGTGACTGTCTATGGCATCTTACAGTAGCCCCTCTGGCATTTGCCTGAACCCACAGATTGCCAGTCTCGGCCTGAGCCCTGGCATTCCCAGTACCCAGGGGCCCAAACAGCCCCCCCAGCCCAATAAATAGTGAGTGTCTATGGCATCTTACAGCAGCCCCTCTGGCATTTGCCTGAACCCACAGATTGCCAGTCTGGGCCTGGGAGTAGCTAAAAATGTATACAATATGTCCTTTATCTTGAGATTTTGCTCATTGCAAATGCCCGTTCTGCAGTGGCCCCCCCAAAAGGGGGGCATGTTAAAAGCAGACATTTGTTTCAAGGCTTCCCCAATGGTTTGTGTTTCTACCTGATACTGCAAGACATGGATATACCTCAATTAATGCTGGGCCACTTTCCCTGATGGCCAGCCAGCCCACGCCTTACTCATGTAGAGGGAATGTAGAGTGAGTTATGTCGAGAGCCCTACTGCACACTCCAAAGCACTTAATAGGCTAGACGTGCAAATACGTTATCATTATCAGTAGCCATACTGTACTCCCTCCCCCAGGGCTCAGGTACTTAGTATTTTTCCTATATATCCTTTTTAAATCCTTTTAACTTTTGCCCATACAGATCTGTACATGAGGGAATCAAGTCCCACTGGAACACTAGGGACCCACTTCAGAGCACTTGGGGACCCTACTGGAATACAGGGTGCAATAGTGGCAATGCTGCTCAGTTTTGGGTCCCTAATTGTCTCTTTTATCTCTGTTATCTCTATCCTACTGCTTCCATCTTGCCCTGCTGCTGTGACCTTACCCTGCTGCCACCAGTTGGCTCTACTGTTTGCCATCTTGTGCCGCTTCCAGCTTTTTGCTCTGTTGTTTCCATCTTTTTCTCCCATACCTGCTGCCTCACATACAACCGCTGCTCTTCAGGACCCAAGCCATTCACCCCTGTTTGGACCCCTGTGATGACATCTCTAAATACTTGCAGCTGTTCTCCCTGCTCAAACCACCTTATGCTTTCCACCCTGCAGGGCTGGGACTAGGGGTAGGCAGAATAGGCACGTGCCTAGGGTGCAATGCTGGGGGGGCACCAGGCAGGTACCTCTACTAATCAAACAATATAAAACTATGCTCATAAGTTTAAGTATATTTGATATCTCACCGATAGTATAGATGGGCCTGGGTGCTCATGCCCCAGACCTTCAGCTTGAGGGGGCTACTTGGGAAATCCAAAAATTGAAAATGGCAGCCACTCCAGGACTTGAAGAAAAGTATCAGACTGTAGGCTCCAAAAATTGACATAAAATCAAAAAGTTATTATACTAAGACTTAATGCTACATAGCCTTACACGTTTCGTACCTTTATGGTACTTAATCATAGGCTGAATGCAAAGACATAGACAACAAGTATTTAAAGCCAAATTAGCCAATGCCTGTACAACGAAAATCAACCAATCACAACTAATCACATGTAGGGATTGGTTGATTTTCTTTGTACAGCCATTGACTCATTTGGCTTTAAATACTTGTTGTCTATGTCTTGCATTCAGCCTATGATTAAGTACCATAAAGGTACGAAACGCGTAAGGCTATGTAGCATTAAGTATTAGTATAATAAACTTTTGATTTTATTTCAATTTTTGGAGCCTACAGTCTGATACTTTTCTTCAATTCCTGGAGTGCCTGCCATTTTAAATTTTGGGATTACCTCTACTAATCCTCTACCCCGTACCCTGCTCCCCTAGTTGGCGCTTTATCACTAGTCTTTGTGCTTCGGCGTCGCACTCACCCCACCACACACACAGGGACAGATTTGTGGCAAGACCACAAGGGCCCAGGCCTAGGGTGGCACAAATTGGGGTGGCCCAGCCGTACATGAAGTTGCTTACACCTAGAGCACCGCAGTCTAGGGGCTCATCCCCAGTGCTCCGGGTGCAAGTAAACTGATGCACAATCCTGGGGTTGGGGTGCGGGGCAGTAAAGGGTGCCGGCACAGGACTCCGACCCTGCACACATTGTGATCCGATGGTTTGGGGACAGATCCGCTGATTTGGTGACCTCAGATTATTGGTGTGTAACATATCCTACAGGTTTGAGAGCCGCCCATAAATATATAGAAATGAAACATAAGAAAATGACTCATTGGAATTCTTGGAATGATACAAATGAGCTGGCATGGAGCTTTGGGGAACAGTTTCCATAGCTGTATCATGCCAATACTATGTGCCATCCCACATCTTGTTTCAGCCCAAGCACGTCAGAGACTGTCAGGGTTTCCCAGTGGGCACACAGTCCCTTCCTTGTGATTTGGAAACCAAAATGCCCATAGTTATAGAGACCGAGCAGAACTGATGTTACAGGCGGTGAGGCAATGAGACGCTCAGTCTAAGCATTCAGCCCCCCAGCCCCCATGTAAGCAGATGTGGGGAGGCTGTACTTAAACATTGCCGCGGGGTATTCATTCTATTTAAAGATGTTTTTTCCCTTGAAAAAGGAATCTGTAGATATCTGTACATAACCTCCTGTGCATAGAATTATAAGTAAAGAAGAATGAATCTGCACTCCCAACACTGGCTGGGGAATATGTTGGGAGCTGTCAGTGAGAAGCCCCTGGAGGACCTGTGTCTGGTATACATGATCTAGCCCAGGTATATAGTTGTGTTCATTGACCAGTGTGTGCACCCAAGGGTGCTGACAGTGCCTTTAGGAATGAATGGAGGGCTATTCTGAGTATTTTGTCAATATTGAGCTGGAAAATGCAAGGGCATCAAAGTACTTGATTGCTCTTTTCAACATTACACTTCCAAATGCATGCACCAATGCGACTGCAGCTTATTAACCTATCAGCCCCTGCCCCAGTGCAGCTTACAATCAAAGGTCCTTATAACATTCCCATCAGCCCCTGCCCCAGTGGAGCTTACAATCTAAGGTCCCTATCCCATTCCCATCAGCCCCTGCCCCAGTGGAGCTTACAATCTAAGGTCCCTATCCCATTCCCATCAGTCCCTGCCCCAGTGAGCTTACAATCTAAGGGCCCTATCACATTCCCATCAGTCCCTGCCCCAGTGGAGCTTACAATCTAAGGACCCTATCACATTCCCATCAGTCCCTGCCCCAGTGAGCTTACAATCTAAGGCCCCTATCCCATTCCCATCAGTCCCTGCCCCAGTGGAGCTTACAATCTAAGGTCCCTATCACATTCCCATCAGTCCCTGCCCCAGTGGAGCTTACAATCTAAGGCCCCTATCCCATTCCCATCAGTCCCTGCCCCAGTGGAGCTTACAATCTAAGGTCCCTATCACATTCCCATCAGTCCCTGCCCCAGTGAGCTTACAATCTAAGGCCCCTATCACATTCCCATCAGTCCCTGCCCCAGTGAGCTTACAATCTAAGGTCCCTATCCCATTCCCATTAGTCCCTGTCCCAGTGAGCTTACAATCTAAGGTCCCTATCACATTCCCATCAGTCCCTGCCCCAGTGAGCTTACAATCTAAGGTCCCTATCCCATTCTCATCAGCCCCTGCCCCAGTGGAGCTTACAATCTAAGGTCCCTATCCCATTTCCATCAGCCCCTGCCCCAGTGGAGCTTACAATCTAAGGTCTCTATCACATTCCCATCAGTCCCTGCCCCAGTGGAGCTTACAATCTAAGGTCCCTATCCCATTCCCATCAGCCCCTGCCCCAGTGGAGCTTAGAATCTAAGGTCCCTATCACATTCCCATCAGCCCCTGCCCCAGTGGAGCTTACAATCTAAGGTCCCTATCACATTCCATCAGTCCCTGCCCCAGTGAGCTTACAATCTAAGGTCCCTATCCCATTCCCATCAGTCCCTGCCCCAGTGGAGCTTACAATCTAAGGTCTCTATCACATTCCCATCAGTCCCTGCCCCAGTGAGCTTACAATCTAAGGTCCCTATCCCATTCTCATCAGCCCCTGCCCCAGTGAGCTTACAATCTAAGGTCCCTATGACATTCCCATCAGTCCCTGCCCCAGTGAGCTTACAATCTAAGGTCCCTATCCCATTCTCATCAGTCCCTGCCCCAGTGAGCTTACAATCTAAGGTCCCTATCCCATTCCCATCAGTCCCTGTCCCAGTGAGCTTACAATCTAAGGTCCCTATCACATTCCCATCAGTCCCTGCCCCAGTGAGCTTACAATCTAAGGTCCCTATCCCATTCTCATCAGCCCCTGCCCCAGTGGAGCTTACAATCTAAGGTCCCTATCCCATTCCCATCAGTCCCTGCCCCAGTGGAGCTTACAATTTAAGGTCTCTATCACATTCCCATCAGTCCCTTCCATATACTGCCCCATTCTGTGCAGCTTCCTGTGGCCTATAATTGGTTTATGGTCTTTTCCTATGTGCAGAAAGCATGAAAAACCGGTTGGCATAAGGTGGAGAAGTCCCAAACGTATATCCCTTAGAGTCAGCCATTGGAAGGCGCTGTATAGAATAGAGATTGCTCGCCCTGGGGTGTGATTGCATAAACTGTGACTCTCACATAGAAAGGCTTGTTATTTCAAATTACTTGGAATTTCAGCGTCAGTATGGGGGGGAATGGCAGCATGTTGTGCAGTTATACTACCTGTCTGTCTGGTCTGTGCACACCCAGAGGAATGCAGAATCCCTTCTCTCAAGCCCACAGCCTATATGTGTGCGTATGTTTGTGGCTATATTGCGTGTACACCCCCCCCCCCTCTTGGTGTGGCTCTAAAACTGCAACACTGAATTCCTTAGTGTCAGGCATAGATAGATATTATTGGCCCCCCCGGAACCCCCTTAACTCTCAGAAGTTGGCTTGTGGTTACCAGTACTATCCCCCCAGGCATGGCCATAAATCCTGTCTCCCTACATTCCCAATGTGCTTAGGGTCAGTGGCAGAGCTACTGAGGGTGCGGAGGGTGCAATCTCACCCGGGCCCACACCCCCTCTGGCCCACTGGACGCTCGCACCGGTGTGAGTTTGCCAATAAAATATAAATTGTGTCTGGTTTTTGAATATAGTTTTTGAATTTTTTGCCTTTATCTTCTGTCTCTTTCCAGCTTTCGAATGGGGGGTCACTGACCCCGGCAGCCAGAAACTATTGCTCTGTGAGGCTACAATGTTATTATTATTGTTACTTTTTATTACTTACCGTTCTATGCAGGCCCTCTACTATTCATATTCCCATCTCTTGTTTAAACCACTGCCTGGTTACATGGTTAATAACCCTAGCAACCAGATAGCTGCCATAATACCAAATGGAGAGCTCCTGAACAAAAAGCTAAATAACTGGAAAAACTATGATATTCTGAGACAATTTGCAGTTGGTCTTCATTTTGTAATGTCTACAGCATATTAAAAATCAATTTAAAGGTGAACTACCCCTTTAACCATGCATCTGATCAGTAGCCATATGCATATAAACATGCCCTTGGGCATTTGTGCAAATGGAGGCCTTATTGCTTGTGAGTATTGGCACATTCAATATCTCGACAATTGGGCAGATCTCAATTGGGCGGGCATGATTTTCCCTTCAGATCGCGGACCGTATGGGCTCATTGATGCTGTTTTTGCACCAATGGCTCCTGTTCCCCTTGTTGTCATTCAGTGGGGCCAAATGATCAAATTAAGGCGGATGTACACGGGCAGATTTCAGCTGCCGATATGGGTCCTTAAGACCTACTTATCTGCCCGTGTATGGGGCCCTCCGACAGGCCTCCCCGACCAATCTTGACAAAACTTGTTAGGACAGGCCTAAATTTTAATTGGATCAAGGACCCTAGAGCCAAACGATTGCATTAGCACAATATCACCCACCCAAGGGTATATCAGGGCAAATATTTGCTCTTTTGGCAATCAAGCAAATCTTACTGTATATGGCCACCCTTAGCCCAATATTTCCCACCTTAGGTGGGCGTATTGGGATTAAAATCCGCCAGTTTGACAACCTCGCCAAATGAGCAAATCTTACTGTGTATGGCCACCCTTAGCCCAATATTTCCCACCTTAGGTGGGTATATTGGGATTAAAATCCGCCAGTTTGACAACCTCGCCAAATGAGCAAATCTTACTGTGTATGGCCACCCTTAGCCCAATATTTCCCACCTTAGGTGGGTATATTGGGATTAAAATCCGCCAGTTTGACAACCTCGCCAAATGAGCAAATCTTACTGTGTATGGCCACCCTTAGCCCAATATTTCCCACCTTAGGTGGGCGTATTGGGATTAAAATCTGCCAGTTTGACAACCTCGCCAAATGAGCAAATGTTATGGTATATGGCCACCTTTACAGTATGTATGTGGCCTCAGCGGGCCAGTAGCACCGCAGCCCCCTTCTTATTTTCAGATACACATTTGGCTGATGGATCAGTCATTGCATTTCTATCTAGATGCCCGTGTAGATAATATCAAACGTTAACTGGTTGGACAAGGTCCGGCCCATGTCTGGCTACGTTCCCTCTTTATATGGGGCAGTGAGGCCAGGAACCTGTACAGAGAGGCAGAACCCTAAATAGCCAAGTTAGGATGATACATAATGGGTGCAAATAAGTCAGCCGGCTTGCATGCGTATTTACAGATATTGCCCATGTTTCCTTGCTTGCACCCAATCAAACGGCCGAGACACTGTTTGTGCTCCTCTCTGCATAGTTTAGTTCCCATTTGGTTTGGGCAGACAGATCCCCAGCACCAATAGGGAAACCGCACTGCATGGGGAATGTATTTGGGAGTTGCGCAAGGTGGGGCGTGTGTAGCCAAAGTAATAAAGGCAGTTATGCAAGAACTCCACTGGAACGTCGGCTATTGTTTTAGGTACAGAGAGGAATTCTCACGCGTGAAAAGCTCCTTTGTATGGCCAGAATGTGCAAGCCGGTGAACTACGGTTATCACAACTCATTTCATTGTTAGCATGAAACGGATGGTAACAACATATTTCATAATGAGTAAATGAATACAAACAGAGCTGGCAACCCACACCGACCAATCTCCGACTCTCGGGTCAACGGAATAGCGACTTGTGCGTGGGAAAGATCATCTGGTGTTTAGGCAGTCATAAACGCCTAATGGAAGGGGGTACATAGCGCTCATAGAGTTACAGTGGGACCTTTATATGATATTCCATATGTCTATGGAGCCCTTAAACCCAGTGATCCCCAACCAGTGGCTCTGGGGCAACATGTTGCTCCCCAACCCCTTGGGTGTTGCTCTCAGTGCCCCCAAATCAGGGAGTTATTTTTGAATTCCTGACTTGGGGCAAGTTTTGGTTGAATAGAAACAAGATTTCCTACCAAATAAAGCCCCTGTAAGCTGATAGGGTGCATAGAGGCCCCTAATAGCCAATCACAGCCCTTATTTGGCTCCTCCATGAACTTTTATGGTGCTTGTGTTGCTCCCCAAGTCTTTTTACATTTGACTGTGGCTCACGAGTAAGAAAGGTTGGGGGGCCCTGACTTAAAAAAGATATCAAAATCCTGCAAAAATTCCAGCATGAACCAGGTGGGTCTTCTCCATTGCTCCCAGGGTTCCTTGGTCCAACTGCTTCTGAGGATACAGGGGGTATGTTGGTATTTGGGTGCAAATTATAGGCAGTGGGTGACTGGGTGAGCATGGTTAAATTAAGGTGTCTCCTGAAAAATGTAGGAGGAACACATCTAGCCTGCAGGCCTACAGTTGGACAACACTTGTTTGAAAGAACCTCACTCGCTTGGTTAGTTGGAATGGTGCATTGTGGGTGGGAAAAAAAACTTGGCATTTAGACCATCATAAACAGGTCTCTTATGGTGGCCATACACGTTGGTGAGAGCCATTGAACCAAAGATGCCATCAATGAGCCAATGTGGCCCCCGATCCTGTCAGGGATGCCCCTACACGGGCAGATAAAAAGACTTGATTCTGCAGCTGAAATCTCCCCATGTATGGCCACTTTTAGTCTGTCTACTCCTTGTGAGATAAGCCCTGCCTTCTGTTCAGTTAGGAGGTAATATACTGTATGTGCGCAAAGTGCACTGGGAAATTTTTTATTTTTTTTGCCACGCCTACTTTTTTGACCACTCATTTAAGGTTAATAGCAGAATGTTCTTTAGAACATGTACAGTAGGACCTGAGCCAATGGCACTGAATAGGCATTATGGTGTCACTGGTATTACTCAGACTGGGCTGAACGGGTCAGATCACTGGCTTTTAAATAAAGAAGGTTATATTATGTTTTGAAAAGAATGGTAAAAAAAAATATGGGGTGGGGTGTGTCTCTATGGAAAGTATTATTTAATAGTCAGTATAAAGGAAGAAGTTGCAGTGGGAAGGTGAGGGTGCAGCCATGTTTCACAGGCAGAGAGTGAGCGCTACAGACACATAGAAAAGGCAGCATGTTTGGGTCAAATAATAATAATCATATACATGCCCAGTTACACCTCCCAACAGAAAGAAACCTTTCCCACTTTTTCAGCTAGACCCACCCCCTTACACTGATACCGACCGGACTCCATACTTAAAGGACAATGATAGGTTAATATAAATTAAAAGTAAGTCTAAAGGCATTCTTTTTAAGTACTTACTGCATATCTAAATTCCCAGATCCCTGCTTGCTTCTCTGAGATATGGTGCTGGCAGCCTACAGCAGTGTGAAGCCTACAGTGACATCACTGAAATCTCTCTCCCCTTCCTGTAGGTGCCTGCGGCAGCCTTCCTGTTCTCTGAGCATGTGTGTAACTTGATCCTGTCTCCTGTTCTGAGCTACACATGCCCACCAGCCAATCAGAAGCGGATCTGGCAGGGGGGGGGAGGGAATGAAACACATGTGCAGTATAGGGAATGAAACACATGTGCAGTATGACGCAAGGAGGGAAAGGAAGGGAGAATACCTTTTTAGAGATGGCTGCCTGTTCTAGAAAATGTGAAGTAAGTGTGACTGAGTAAATATTTGATTAGGTGAGCCAAAAGTGTGGCGTTTTTACTAAACAATAGGAGGACTATACACGTTGAGATTTGCTCGCTTGGCGGATCTTCACCCGATATCCCCACATACGGGTGGGCGATATTGGGGAGCGTGTAGGTAAAAAAAAATAATTTGATTGTTTGGCCAAACAATCAAATTATATTGGTAGCAATGGGGCAGTCGGTTCGGGGACCGCATCAACCTGTCCGATCAAGATCTGGCCAATTTCAGGCCAGATATCGGTCGGGCAGGCCCCTCGTTTCTGCCCCTACACGGGCCAATTAGCTGCTGAATCTGTCTAAGGGACCCATATCGGCAGCTACTATCGGCCCGTGTATGGGGACCTTTACACTGTAGTAGTACAAAAGGCTGAGCTCAAACTAATTGGCTGTGACTGACGAAGGACATAGGCGCAAAGTTATTGTGAGCAGGGCTTTGGGGCCTGATGAATTACACCCGCTAGAGCCCAGTTTTATTTAGTCAGGCCGTTAGTTCTGATTTGCTCACACTCCCTCTTAGCTGGTATGGTACCAATGGGTTGGAGGAAAGCTGGTGTAATTCCAGTATTTATCCTGGCCTTACTGTCTCAGCCTGGCAATTAAAGGCCTTCTGTTATAAACTGGGGAGGTTATTTGAAGATTCATTAAGGTTTACAAGATGATGTGTTGGATAATGGCATTATAAGTAGTAATCATTGTGGTACTGTGAGGGATGGATCAGGCCAAACAGATGTACTTGCTGTTTATGAAGCTGTGAGTAGGATGTTGGATGTATTGCTTTGCCATGCTGTATTGTACATGGATGGGGCACTGGCCAAAGGATGGCAGTCAGAGAGTAGCTGCCAATGGTACATTCCAGGCTACAGTTGTATAAGGTTTGCTACAGGGTTCTGCATTGGCTCCACTCTCCAGGGCTGCAACTAGGGGAAGGCAGAAGAGGCACAACCTAGGGCACAACCATGAGGGGACGCCAGGCAGGTACCTCTCTTACCTACCCCTAGTCTGCGCTCCCTTGTTAGTCGGTCATGGGGGATGGGGGTTATTGCCCCCCAGCCTCGGGGAGGGAGGTTGCAGAGTCAAGATGGCCAACCGGGTTGCCTAGGACACCCCTGCCACTCTCATCTAGGCCTAGGGGACTAGGGCAATGTATCTGAGTTTGCTGATGATACACAAATACAATAGAAGCCATTGTGGATGTGTCAATGGTGACATGGGCAGGTAAGCAGCCAATGGGATTCAGTGTTTATAAATGAGCCCTGCCCAGTTGTGGCTGTGAGGGGGGTATGTAGCTAATGTAATTGCCTCTGATGTGTAAGAATGTGCATGTCCAACACCAATTGGGCACAATTGCAATGAGAATTTTTGTAGTTGGGATTGCGACACTTTCGGCACAGTAAATGCTACTTAACTGGATAAGCTGGGGACTCTTCAATAAAACTATTCACTATTTTTGTTTGGTCATTGTCAACATGTTGTATTTACAAAAGTATATGTTTTTTTGAATTCAGCACTTGGGCTGTTGTTTCCAGAGCCGGGCTGAGCACCCTTCCTGCGGTGCAGTTTTGCCCAGTGACTCACAGGCAGACAGTGAAGAGGTGACTAATGGTGACTCCCAGGGGACACGGAGAGGGGGGCAGAGAGCTCCTTTGGGGAGTCAGAGATATGAGCAGCGGCACTCTCACAACAAAGAAGGAATGCTCACAGGGCGAGACCCACAAACGCTGCCTTTCATAGTGAATCCGCCCAACTTAGACACCAAAAAGTATTGATCGGGTTGGAAGAGCCAGTCTTGTGGCGGGTGGTGCCCCAGGGAGGGGCTGAGGCCAAGTGACAAATCTATTTAACCCTTGCTGCAGCTGCCACCAATTGGAACAGATTAATGGGGGGCACTTTAGTGTAATATGGATGGCTCCTGTCCTGCCTGATCACATTTCAGTTTGCTAATTTTATAACTGGGCCAAGTAATATTGGTACCCATGCCAAAATATGGCCCAGTACCCTGCTGAAACACCCCACCACCCCGGCAAATCAGACACACCCATGCCTCTCTCTGATTGCTGCCCCTCGAATTTCACTCCCGCCGACCCCCTCGATTTTTCACAGTCGTGCCTCTGCTGCCTACCCCACCCAACTCTTTTATCTCCACTTCTCTCCAAACATTCATATCAAGGGGTAATTAACAGAGGCTAAGTTTGCAGCTTGCCTAGTAACCCATAGCAACCAATAAGCAGGCATCACTTACTATTCAGCTGTTTGATGACAAACCAATCAGATGATTGGTTGCTTTGGCTAGATGTGGGCAGACCTTAGACCTTTTATTACCATACACCAGTGATCCCCAACCAGTGTCTCAGGGCAACATGTTGCTCCCCAACCCCTTGGGTGTTGCTCTCAGTGCCCCCAAACCAGGGAGTTATTTTTGAATTTCTGACTTGGGGGCAAGTTTTGGTTGAATAAAAACAAGATTTCCTACCAAATAAAGCCCCTGTAAGCTGATAGGGTGCATAGAGGCCCCTAATAGCCAATCACAGCCCTTATTTGGCTTCTCCATTAATTTTTATGATGCTTGTGTTGCTCCCCAAGTCTTTTTACATTTGACTGTGGCTCCCGAGTAAGAAAGGTTGGGGGGCCTTGCCTTACCCCATAAATACAGAAATGAAAGGGCCACTGAAACAAAAAAAGAATGAAAATGTCCATTTTGTCTGTCAATAGAAACAAATATACATTTACTTTCTTTTTAAAGGGCTCTTTCCTAGGTCAGGAATATGTATTGTATTATCAAACTCTCCATAGAAGGGATATAAGGCTTATTGGGAGCTGTAGTCCTTGCTGGAACACTTGTGTGCAATGGCCAGGAAGGAAACACAGCCAGGCCCTTTGCTTTCATGTTTGTTTGTTTTTTATCCTTTGGTGTTACTTGTCCTTTAGGTCAGATGAATCCAACCATGATGGCTCTGGTGCACTGGAATGGATACATTACATTTGGGTCAGCGGTGAGCCTAGGTCTTACCCGGATTAACATGCGGCTCATTTATTCTGCGAGCATTAGCCATGGGCAAACGGATGGGGAGCGCAGGCAGATCACTTAGGCAGATCTGGGTGTAACCCTTAAGTGGGTGCTCTTCAGGCGTGACTGATGGTTTCAGCTTACTAAATCCACCTTGATCACATTCCTGCACTATTTTTGGAATGGCTGTTTTTATTCCATGATTAGAGCCTCTTTATACAGTGGAGCGCTCTAATAACTCTATAATTACACACCGTAACCAACCATCCCCTTGCCACCCCCACGTGGCTAATACAGATCAGTGGGTTTACAGCTTAAACTGGGACACTGAGGGGACATACCTGGAACTCAGGTATTTGCTGACTGGAGCCGCTAAGATTTTTGTTTAAAGGAATAGTAACACCCAAAAAATTAAAGTGTTTTAAAGTTCTAATATATTACGTACTGTTGCCCTGCACTGGTAAAGTTGTGTGTTTGTCACAGTAACACTACTATAGTTAATATAAATAAGATGCTGTGTAGCCCCAGCGGCATCCATTCAAACTGGAAAAAGGCACAGGTTACATAGCAGATAACAGATAAGATGTGTAGATTCCCATTGTATTCTACAGAGTGTATTTGTTAACTGCTATGTAACCTGTGCCTTTTCTCTTTTGTACGGCTGCCCCCGGGGCTACACAGCGGGGTATTTATATAAACTATAGTAGGGTTTCTGTAGCAAACACCCCAGCTGTACCAGTGCAGGAACGGCTGCCCCCGGGGCTACACAGCAGGGTATTTATATAAACTATAGTAGGGTTTCTGTAGCAAACACCCCAGCTGTACCAGTGCAGGAATGGCTGCCCCCGGGGCTACACAGCGGGGTATTTATATAAACTATAGTAGGGTTTCTGTAGCAACACCCCAGCTGTACCAGTGCAGGAACGGCTGCTCCGGGGCTACACAGCGGGGAATTTATATAAACTATAGTAGGGTTTCTGTAGCAAACACCCCAGCTGTACCAGTGCAGGAATGGCTGCCCGGGGCTACACAGCGGGGTATTTATATAAACTATAGTAGGGTTTCTGTAGCAAACACCCCAGCTGTACCAGTGCAGGAAGGGCTACACAGCGCAGGGTATTTATATAAACTATAGTAGGGTTTCTGTAGCAAACACCCAGCTGTACCAGTGCAGGAATGGCTGCCCCCGGGGCTACACAGCGGGGTATTTATATAAACTATAGTAGGGTTTCTGTAGCAAACACCCCAGCTGTACCAGTGCAGGAACGGCTGCCCCCGGGGCTACACAGCTAAACTATAGTAGGGTTTCTGTAGCAAACACCCCAGCTGTACCAGTGCAGGAATGGCTGCCCCCGGGGCTACACAGCGGGGTATTTATATAAACTATAGTAGGGTTTCTGTAGCAAACACCCCAGCTGTACCAGTGCAGGAATGGCTGCCCCGGGGCTACACAGCGGGGTATTTATATAAACTATAGTAGGGTTTCTGTAGCAAACACCCCAGCTGTACCGGTGCAGGAACGGCTGCCCCGGGGCTACACAGCAGGGTATTTATATAAACTATAGTAGGGTTTCTGTAGCAAACACCCCAGCTGTACCAGTGCAGGAATGGCTGCCCCCGGGGCTACACAGCGGGTATTTATATAAACTATAGTAGGGTTTCTGTAGCAAACACCCCAGCTGTACCAGTGCAGGAACGGCTGCTCCCGGGGCTACACAGCGGGTATTTTATATTAAACTATAGTAGGGTTTCTGTAGCAAACACCCCAGCTGTACCAGTGCAGGAACGGCTACCCCCGGGGCTACACAGCGGGGGTAATTTATATAAACTATAGTAGGGTTTCTGTAGCAAACACCCCAGCTGTACCAGTGCAGGAATGGCTGCCCCATTGGCTACACAGCGGGGTATTTATATAAACTATAGTAGGGTTTCTGTAGCAAACACCCCAGCTGTACCAGTGCAGGAACGGCTGCCCCCGGGGCTACACAGCGGGGTATTTATATAAACTATAGTAGGGTTTCTGTAGCAAACACCCCAGCTGTACCAGTGCAGGAATGGCTGCCCCATTGGCTACACAGCGGGGTATTTATATAAACTATAGTAGGGTTTCTGTAGCAAACACCCCAGCTGTACCAGTGCAGGAATGGCTGCCCCATTGGCTACACAGCGGGGTATTTATATAAACTATAGTAGGGTTTCTGTAGCAAACACCCCAGCTGTACCAGTGCAGGAATGGCTGCCCCATTGGCCTACACAGCGGGGTATTTATATAAACTATAGTAGGGTTTCTGTAGCAAACACCCCAGCTGTACCAGTGCAGGAATGGCTGCCCCATTGGGCTACACAGCGGGGGTTTTATATAAACTATAGTAGGGTTTCTGTAGCAAACACCCCAGCTGTACCAGTGCAGGAACGGCTGCCCCCGGGCTACACAGCGGGGTATTTATATAACTATAGTAGGGTTTCTGTAGCAAACACCCCAGCTGTACCAGTGCAGGAATGGCTGCCCCCGGGCTACACAGCGGGGTATTTATATAAACTATAGTAGGGTTTCTGTAGCAAACACCCCAGCTGTACCAGTGCAGGAATGGCTGCCCCCGGGGCTACACAGCGGGGTATTTATATAAACTATAGTAGGGTTTCTGTAGCAAACACCCCAGCTGTACCAGTGCAGGAATGGCTGCCCCCGGGGCTACACAGCGGGGTATTTATATAAACTATAGTAGGGTTTCTGTAGCAAACACCCCAGTTGATACCACTATCACCTGTCGGCAGGTTTGTGTGCATTTTGGCACATATGGGAACATTTGCTCATTTGTCACAGACATTAAAAAAGACAGTTTTTTTTTTATTCACATGGAAGCAGTTTATTGACCCCCATTTTGAAGCAAATCAAAAATCCCCACAAAACTTAATCCACAGCATAGTGACCAGCGACACTAAGTAACAGAACACTAATTATAAGGTGCCTTTAAATTGATACTGACACAAGCTGGTGCGGTCGGCATCTCCTCTGCTGGGTGGCGCTATCCCTGCGACTGGCACAAAGAGAACAGCCTCGATCTCTTGTGTCAATGGATATTGAAATTGTGCAACAGGCAGAGCCATTTCAGATAAGTTCCCAAGGGTCAGTGGGGGTCAATAATGGGTGGGCAAGTTGAAAATAAAAATCTCCCTGTGCCAAAGTAAAGTTGGACATAAAATGCAAGATATAAATAAAGTTGCCAAATAAGACTATCTGTAACCAAACTAGCCACCACAAGGGGGTTGGGCTAAATCAGACTGGGAGGGCCTATAATATAATCCACAGTCTGTTCTCCTGTCCCGGGGTGCTGCTGCCGAGAAACACGCCTGAAGTTACCAGGGCAAAAAGCCCCTCCTAAGCTTGGCCCCTGGGCAGCCACTGCTCCTGTCAAGTTAACAAGTTAATTTTCACTTTTACCTTTAGAACTTTAGAGCTTTAGAACTTTTTTTAAAACCGTAATAGCTACGTGTGTCAGTACCACTTTAATGCCAACCTCCATCTTGAGGGAATTAAATAAAATGCAGCATTACTGGCAGTGCCAGGTGCGCGTGTATTTGCGGCAGAGTTCAATAAATCCAGGGATCTCTCTGCCACTGTAACCGATAATGTTATAAATAAAATGGAATTTATAAGTGAAGCTCTGGACCAGCATTCTGCTGTGGATCCAAGTAGTAGAAACAAATGATGTTCTCCTATTGGCGGCCTTTCCTTTCCATTAACTGCGGAATCCGAAAAAACCCTTAAAGTATCCGGTCAGGCCGCTCTTGGCTTTCTGCTCCAGCTTGTCTTCCAGGGAGGGAAAAGTCACGTGATTCAGAGCCAGGTCGAAGAAAAGAGGCTTGCATGGAATCGGATGGAAGTTGGGCGGGAACTGGACCAGGCTGGCGTGCTTGCCCACTACGGATGGGTCGAGGGAGAAGACATCCAAGCGATCTGACAGAGGCTGCGATGGAGCAGAAAATGCAAAGGATTCAGATACATTTTTGAGCATAAAACCATCAGAAAAAGACTGATAGGTTCAGGTTGGCACACAGCCTATGGGCAAGGCAGGTTATTACCCACAATGCAGGAGATGTGTGGATCACGGACAAGCGGCAGGCCTGGCTTTATTTACTTTAATTTTTACTTTATATTAGTTGCTTCCTTTTGACATCGCCACAAGTTACCCCCTCCTGTAATAACACCTTAAGTCTCACCCCCTATGGTCAAGGTTTCCACCTATAGCGCACCTCAATATAATGTCACCTGAAGTGGAGTGTTAGCTTTGGGGCGGGTTGGGCCTAGGGACTAGTCATAAGGGAGCAGGGAATTCCAGACCCGAACATCACAACTGCCTGATTTAGGATTAGGGATGCACCAAATTCAAACTAAACTCCATCTGGTCTACTCCAGTAATACGGGAACAGTGCCCAGTTCTATGGAAGGTGCAACAAACAAAAGTTAAGCCATTACAATCACGGGGGGGTGCCTAATATTCTCCTTTAATGAGAATATCAAATGATCATAGGTGTTTACAAATTGCAATTTGGGTGCGTCTGGTAATGGGTGTTTGGAGTAAAAAGCAGCAGGTTAAGTGCTTGGAATCTCCCTATCATCTTTCCTGGATGGTACCCTGCAGTATCTGCTTTTATTAGCAGATTATCGAGTAACAGTGAGCCAGTACATAGCAATTATAACTCCACTATCTGACGACCATACCTTGTTGTTCTTTACTTGAGATGGGGAGACCTCCTCTGGCTTATCACTGGAATCTGCAGAGAGAATGTAGCAAAACCAGAAGGTGACATTTTCAAAAAGTGCTTTTAAAGGCTGCACCATAAAGTAAACACATACAGAGATGAACATGGAAGAAGTATAATTAAAGAAATTGTAATGAAGATCTAGATAAGCTCTGCCCATTCTTTCTCCATATGATTGGCCAATTACACAAAATAAAACACATCTGTCGGCTGCAATGGATTACAGCGATGACAAAATGCAAAAATTATAGAACCAATGGGCAAGCTTCCAGCCCTGAGCTTGGAGGCAACAGAATAGACTGATATTGGCCTTAATGGGTTGGTTCACCTATACGTAAACGTTTAGTATATTATAGAATGTCAGTTAGTCTGTTTTTGAACAGTTTTTGAATTTTGCATTCTAACTCTTTGCAGCTTTCAAATGGGGGTCACTGACCCCGGCAACTAAAAATCTATTGCTCTGTGAGGCTACAGTTTTATTGTTACTTCATATTACATATTATTCAGCTCCTCTCCTATAAATTTATCAGTCTCTCATTCTAAATGCAGTTTGGCAACGGAAGTCAGGTTGGGACAAGACACACAATGCATGTTCCCCACTTACCCAGGATGGCGGCTGCGTGCAGGGAGTACTTCTCAGCATTAACTTGCAATATCAGCTCTTTGACATCTGGCAATTCCTATATTATAACATGGAGATGAAGAGGCAATAAGTCTTCCCTGAAATAATAACGAGGCTCATATTCACATAGGAGAGAAGGTATAAAGGGGAGTGAGGGGGGATGAAAAGTCTGTAGCTAAAGGCAGAGCATCCTAAGTGAAAGAATTTACAGGGACAGCCAAGCATCTCAGTCATTCGTTCAGCAAACAAGATGTGGATAGACACTGCTCAATAATGTGTTACTCTGGGATTAAGATGGTTAAACTGCAGAGCTGCAACACAAGGTCACCTTTAGTGTGTTCTTGGCCGCACCAGTCTGAGCCTGCACTTCTTTAGCATATTTCAGCACTCGGTCATACAGAACCAGCGCCTCGCTCCACTTCTTTACCAGCACATAGGACTGAGCAATGAAGAAGCACCTGAAAAAAAAAAATCAATATGCCGGTGAGCATTGACAGCTACTTCTCCATGAAACCAGAGCACCCTACTTCCCCCCTCCATCCTTACCTGTAGGCTTTGTACACAAGGGTCTTCAAGGTGATCTCTCTTTGGAAATTACGATCATCCTCCAAGCCAGGAAGCGGATTCAGTTCTGCTAAATTCTTTTAATTGAACAAACATGAGTTTGGACTCAGAACAATTAACTGAGAAATACCAGCCCTTAGAGGGGTTGTCTATGAGAGACTCACCTGAAGGATAATATCATAGAGTCGGATCAGATCCTGAGGGCGCGGGCCTCTCTTGCCATCCTCCTCGGCCTGCGGCTGTTGGAGTAGGGCTTTCTGCAAACCGCTGGCCATGCTCTCATTACGGCGGATGGCTGTGGAGAGCTTGATGTAAGACAGGTAGCTGAAATGAAGAGAATGGAGGGGATGAGGAATTTTGATCCCAAAGCTGTATTATAGTTTGTTATTAGAAGTGAAGAACAGAATTAAGAACCTCCCCAAAAAATTGTTCTGATTACTGACCAGACTTCTATTTGAAGTCGGATTTATTTAGTCTGTGGCCATTGTCAGTTCTGACTCTACACATTACTGCACTAAAGTTTTCTTGGCCAGATTTCAGGCCAGATGTTGGTTGGGGAGGCACATTGGTGGCCGAATCAGTCTAAATGCCCGATATTGGCAGCTGAAGTCAGTCTGTGTATGGCCACCTTTAAGCTAATATGCCACGGAGTGCGTTAGTCGCCCGCGATAAATCTCTGCTATCGTGGGTGACTAACTGCTCCGAAATGCCTTTCCACCGGCACAACTAGGAATCGTCGGTGGAAAGGCCTTTGCATCCTTTGGTTTCCTCCTGCAGGCAACTTTGCACAACATTGGAAACCGAAGCAATGCGAAGGCCTTTCCACCAACGATTCCTATTTGTGCCGGGGGGAAAGGCATTTCGGAGCAGTTAGTCACTCGCAATAGCAGATACTTATTGCAGGTGACTAACACACTCTGTGGGACATTAGCCTTAAGGTGGGAAGATACTCCCCTTCTAAAAAGTATCCTGTAATTGGTACTTACCTGTGCAAATACTGTAAGTTGGAAACTTTGCCAAATTCTGTGTCAGCATCTCTCTGTCTCTGAAAACCAAAAAACCGATGCAAATAAATTGCCTGCAGTTTTTGAATGAATCAATGGTATATGGGACATTCATACAACATTACAATAGTAAGTTAGGATGAAAAATAAAACAGAAATCCATCAAGCGTAGCCTTTGATTCAGACACTTATTTTTAAGTCTTTCGTGTAGTGAGGCGATGGGGCCAAATTAAGTGATAATAAACAGTACGGATAGATCTATCCTTCCACAAAACGTCCAAACCGCAACAAATACAGTAGGAAAGGGTCTGCAACTAGTGCCTCGACAGCAGGTGCTCCTCTGTGAGTTGCAGGGTCTTTCAGTTTGAGGAGACAACAGTGACAGATATCTGTGTATGGAGGGCGCTAGATGCCACATCAAGGTCAATTTCAAAAGGTGCAGTTGGGAATGAGTAGGGTATAAGGGTATTTTAATACCTGTTCTGTTTTCAGCTCCTCCCTCACACACTGTATGGCGTCCCTGCACTCGCTCAGCACAGTCTCAAACAGTCGCTCCTTAGTCTCCTCATCTTCAGCCTGAAAAGAAAAGAACCAGTCGTCGTTTAATTCCAGCAGAGACCATGGCTGGGCTAGTGGTTTCAAACTGCCCACTATCATAAGCATTCTTTTCAACTTTCCAATTTGTGAGGTATCCTCCATCCCTTGCTCAGAGAGCTCAGGCAGGACTAATAAGCAGTGACATGTTGCTACAATTGCAATTGGAACCATACAGTACTAATAACAGTGACATGGTTAATTGGTCAATCACCTTCCTTGGTCTGAAGTGTCCTAATGACAATAGCATGTAAGTCAGTCATTTGGTTATGGGTTAGAATGTGCTAGGCTCCGTGTAAAGAGGTTTCTCTGTAAGGTCACTCTATAACCTGAGCAGTGGAGACAGCATCACCAAACTTGTTTTTCAAGTATGCCTGGGATTCTGTTGTTTGGAATAATAGCAGTGGGATAATAGCCTCTGGCTGTGGGATAGCAGGTATAGTAGGGAGAGATGGTGCCTATAGTAGCAGTGGGGGGATAATAGCCTCTGGGAAGGGACTGGGGCTGTGGGATAGCAGGTATAGTAGGGAGAGATGGTGCCTATAGTAGCAGTGGGGGGATAATAGCCTCTGGGAAGGGACTGGGGCTGTGGGATAGCAGGTATAGGAATGGTGTCAGTACCAAACTAAATAAACAGAATAAGGCAATAATAATGATTTGAGAGACACATGATATTACTAATAAAAATCTCTCTTTATGGCTGTACCACACATTCCTGATTTAAAGCTTCAGTAACAATCACCATTGAGTCTAAAAAGCCCTGTGCCAGCAAGCACCACTCCCAGACGTTGGCACATCTATGCTACCTCTGCCCCAATCTGACTCACTCCTTAAACAAGCTGACAAAGGACAGAGAACTGGCAGGTGTGCAAGAGGCTAAGGGAAGTTCAATCATTTCACCTGACAGCCTTGTTAAAATGGGCAGTGATTAGTGGGATATTTTAGGAAATTGCTATTACACGAGGCTTGAAGTTCCGGATCACAGCCTCAAAGTGTCTGTACTGAAAGCACTGATAGCAAAGGAACCTTATTGCTTCTAAACTGCACTGTGCTAAGTAATATACTGTCAGCATTATACATGAACACCATTTGTCCTCGGTAGATATTCTGTGTTTATCGAGAGGGACAACTGTACATAAACGCTGGGGAAAAACAGGTTATAGCTGGGGGGTATTTAGGTCCGGTGCTGCCCTACACAGATCCTGCGACCCACTCTCTGGATTTCCTATTAAAATCTGTGGTGGAGGCATATATATATATTTTTTTTAATAAATAAAAAACAATTGGGCACCCGAGGGACCTCCCAATATAAATATAAATTATATATATATATATGTGTGTGTGTGTGTGTCCAGTGTATAAACCCACTGATTGTACTGAGCTGCGGAATATGTTGGTGCTTTATAAATACATGTTAATAATAATAAAATTAAGTCAGCACTAAAACTCTCCTTAGTGGGTATATGGTCAGACTGTATACCTGTTCTAATAACAAAAACTATGAGAAGCCTATCAGATACCTGTGCAATAGCAGCTTCATTATCTGCCAGCCCCAGTAGGAAGATTCGCACTTTGTCGATTTTAACAGGCACCGCGCGCCCTCGCCACTCCACCTCGCTCATTGTAGCCGCCTGTTTGGCTCTTGTCTGGGTTATTAGAGCCTGTTAGAGAAATAAATACAGTAAGTCTTTTATTGCATCACCTACCTGGGCCACTGTAGAGAATCTACATTTCTTTAAATTCTTTAATAGGTCACTTAACATAATATAAACTATCTGTTGGTTAAGTATTCTGGGGGTATAATCCTAGGCAAGATCAGGGCTTACATTGTCCTGTTCAGTTGTAGTCAGCCATGAGTTTTAGATGAAGAGACTGTACACTGACTGCAAACTCCTAGTGGGGACATGACTATTTGGGCATCAGTATGAAACCACCAGGAAGAATATGGAACGTATATACAGCAATGCACATAACTACACCTGCAACTCAAGTACATAGTCTTGTCTTGTGCAAAAATACCGACAATATAAGGTAGGTCGGCACAACTCCATGTAAATATATTAAGAGTTTTACCTCCAGCTTCTCAGCCAACAGCCCCTCAGTTCCACCAGTGCGAAGTCGCATTTGCATTAACTCATCCATAGCAGTTTTATCCCCTGGCAAAGAGGAAAAGACAAGTGAACATTTGGCAAGACCCATGCCCACTAATATTCCATCGAGAGCAATGTATGGATTGTTAAAGGGACAGTAGCCCCTTGTGAAAGATAAGTGTGAAAACTGAAGCTTCTGCACGTTGGGTCCTTTAATTAGTTAATTAGAATCCCTGTGCATAGATACCACCCCCCCCATGTATAATGGGATCCTGCTAACAAAACAAGGTAAAAGGAGGGTCTGACAAACATGGCCTACAGCCTCACCGATGTTATAGGCGCAGTAACGAATATTGGGGGAGATTTCATCCACTCTCTGGTTGTACAACACGGCCTGTTCCTCAGTAAAAGCGCTCGCGAGCTTCTCGTAAATGGTCCTGCGCAGGGAAGAGAAAGCCAATGAGATGAGGCAGAGGAGCAGCCAATGAGGGAACAGATAGTTAACACACAGGCTGAAACGTACTTGCACTTATTGAAAGCTTTCATGGCATCTTCCCAATGCTGCTGCTCAAAGTGCAACATCCCACTGAGATAAGCCGTATAGGCCTGGGGGGAAAAGTAGAAACAAAACAAATTACTCCAATTCTCAAAACACCTTTGATCCCAGCACATCTATCAACTTCCATCCGATTTCTCTGCATCTTTTCACTTGACCCACCATCTTACCCACTGCTCCATAATGATACCCTGCATTCCATAATACTCAAAAGTACCTGCCCCTCACCAAACTAACCCAGGGCCTTCTAGCAATATCTACAGGTTCCATACTGTTCCTTCTACAGCTCCCTGCAGCATGCAGCACAGTTGATCACCCACTCCCCCTAGATATCTTGTATTTATTGGCATGTATAGCACTGCTCTTCTGGGGTTTCAGTCTAACCTTCCTGCTTATTCATTTACAGTTCCTTTTTCCATTTCCACCTCCTAATGTTGCTATTGCTCAAGGATCTTAGGCCTCCTTCTCTCCTCACTCTACACTATGGGGGAGATACATCAACAGTTGAGTTTGCGCTAAAAAAAACCCTCAAATTCAAAAACTTGAATGTCTGGTATTAAATGCAAAAAAAAAAAAAAAAAACTTGAATGTAAAAATTCCCCATCTAAAAGCTTTCTACAGAAGTCAGTAGGAGCTGTCCTAGGCAACGTCAAGCTGAGTTTTCTATTCTAACGAGTTTTCCATAATAATAAATAAGTGAGTGTTGCAAGTGTTCAATTTAGAAGAACAAAGTCGAATTCACAAACTTGAAAACTGATAAGCCCTTATGTTTCCAGGAACACTGTTTCAGTCATTTGGATTCTAATACCATCCTTATATAGATGCCTCTCAGACCTACCTCTCTTATTCAGTTTGTCCCACAGCCACATCATTGCCTTTTCCTTATCTCCTTTGTTATGACTTGATTATCTCCTGCCTCCTCTACTGCAACTTACTTCCTACAGGCACTCTAATGTACCATGTTTTATAATTACATACATGTACTTACCGGACAGTTCCATATTAGCCGTTCCCTGACCCATGTAAATCCTTTCACTGTCTCTCAAATTAAATTCTAACAATTAACACTGCCATTCAAGGCCCTTTACAATAAACCCCTGACTATCTCTGCTCTGATCTAAAAACACATACCCCCGTATGTAATAAAAGCCACTAAGTTTGCCATGGAGCAGTAACCCTTAGCAACCAATGTTTGCTTAAACAGGTGACTAGGAAATTCTACCCTCTGATTGGTTGCTATGGGTTACTGCTCCTGCGCAAATGTAGTGCATTGTATTAGATAAACCTCATATACTCCAAATAGACTGATATTGACCTTCATCTCTCTTCGCACCTTATTTCATTTCCAACTTGGCCTTTCCTTGAGCTGCTGCTTGCCTTTGGAATGTTATCACAGCCTATCAGACTCTCTTGTTTCCCTCAAAATCTTGATAGTGGATATCATCACTTGACATTCATGCCTCACCTGAGCTTCTAACTTGGTCTTTGCATCCACGCGGTCACTTTCACACAGGCGTTCCAGCTCCTCTCCGTGTTTGACAGCTTTGCGCAGGCGGGAGAACAAGTGGAAGCGTTTGCGAGGTTCGGTGTTAGCCTCATTTTTCAGCTGCATGGCGTAACTCCAGGCTCTTTCAGCATCCATTAAAATGATAAGCAGGTAACTGAAACACAGAGCAACTTACATCGCTTTAGATTTGCAGTAGAATTATGGATTCTGTCCACAGAACCTTCTCAATATACTTTTTCCTTCTATATAATTTATTCTTCACAGGCTCGTTAAAAAAACACATTTAATGGGCATACTAGATTTTAAAAAAATGTTTTTTTTTTCTGGTATTAATTGGTATAACCCTACTGTAGTTGATCACAGTCCCACTCCTGGCAAGCTCTAGATGCCAGCTAGGCATATGGAATTTACCAGGCTATGCCATTCAGCATAGGGAAACAATAAAACCCACAATTGTGTGTTTCTAATACAAAACGAACCGGTTATCTGTCAGCATCTCCGCCGTCACTTTCTTCCCTGTGAATTTATGTCTGTTTCCCATTTTAAAGTTAAGGGTTTTCCGAAGGCGCCTGAGCCGGCGAGAGCAGTATCCTCTGCAAGAAAAAAGTTACTTTGTTATTACCGTTTGGAAATTAGCACTTTGTACAAATAACCACTCCTAGTAGCGTAGTATAGTAAACTTTATGCAGAATTTGATAATACCTGTTCTACATGGCTATTGTTTTCTCCAACAACCTTGCTGATACGGAGCACTTATTATAGTTACATAATACAGTAAGAGAACTATTAGACATCTTCCACTGGATGACTTTGTATTTACCCCTTGCCAAGCTTACTAGCTAACTGGTAAAGACCAAAAAATGGCCTTAAACTGCCCCATACTCTGTATGTAAGTTACAGCCACATAAAACACTGCAAGGACATTCATTCTGCTATGGTTTTTAAAAGCCTTCAGGGTGTGCACTCTTAGCTCATAATATGGTTACAGATATATAGAAACATTGGGGTAACAGTCACCCTGCTATAGTTCCAGGGGTACCCAGGGTACAAATAAGCACTCACCCCAAATCCCACCTAACTGGCCTTCAGGCTGGGCCCCCTTAGCCCATAACAAGGTTACAGATATATAGAAACATTGGGGTAACAGTCACCCCGCTATAGTTCCAGGGGTACCCAGGGCACAAATAAGCACTCACCCCAAATCCCCCCCTAACTGGCCTTCAGGCTGGGCCCCCTTAGCCCATAACAAGGTTACAGATATATAGAAACATTGGGGTAACAGTCACCCTGCTATAGTTCCATATAAGCACTCAGACAGGGTCCCCTTTGCCTTTATATTGAGGTTTTACCATAGGGACTTGATTGCTGCCTGACTTTTTATATAAAGATCCCTTTGGAGGCCAATGCAGGGTGCTAACTGGCAGCTGTTGCCCAAGTACTTCCCAGTCCCTGACTCAACAAAGCATTTGGCACTTTCAGCTTACAGTTTAAGTTCCATAAAAAAAAAATAAAAAGGTAAGAAGTAGAAGAACATGTACTCACCGATATCTCTGGAAGTCTCCGTGGCGCATTCCATGCTGCTGCTGAGATTCCTTGATGATCTGCAAGACTGTAGCACAAATTAAGGAAGAGGAAGCACAAGGTATGGAATAAAGAGGAAGGGGACCCATGAGACTGCACAGCCCACGGGCACATGTGAGCCTCCTAGGATTTTCTTCCCCTGCTGAAGAGCACCACTTTGTTATCACCATTTTAATATATCCCAACATGTGGTATGGGAAATAACCAGCCTGCTCCAGATAAAAAGTTATGCAGCAGAAGACAAAACATTGCTCTTGTGAAAGCACCCCCCCCCCTTTCTTTCGCACCAGTATGTTGGGGGGGGGGGGGCATGTCATTATCCCACATTACTCATCCATTCATACTGGCCAACATCCAATACCACTCTCTGCAGCATGCCAGGATCAGGGCCGGAACTAGGGGTAGGCAGAAGAGGCAGCTGCCTAGGGCGCAATGACTAATGGGCGCCAGGCAGAAGCCTCTCTTGCCTACCCCTAGTCTGTGAGCTCCATTTTCATTGCCCCCGCCGCTTGTGATTACTCAGCGGGGGCAATGAACCATTGCTTCGCAGTGCTAACGCAAACCCCCCCCCGGTTTTGGGCGCGCATGCGCAGTTCGCACGCAGGGGGTGCGGGGTTTGCGTTAGCACAGGTGCAGGGGCGAGGTGGCCGACCAGGTTGCCTAGGGCGCCCAGTCGGCTCGGCCCGCCCCTGGCCAGGATCCAGGTCTGGACTGGGCTTGAAATGCCAGGGCCTATTCTGAAGCACACAGAGACCCAAACAACCCCCCCATCAGCCCAATAAACAGTGAGTGTCTGTGGCAGCCCCACAGACACAGCTGTTCCTCTGGCATTTGCCTGAACCCACAGATTGCCAGTCTGGGCCTGGGTCCTGGCATTCCCAGTACCCAGAGGCACAAACAGCCCCCCAGCCCAATAAATACTGACTGTCTGTGGCACCTTACAGCAGCCCCTCTGGCATTTGCCTGAACCCACAGATTGCCAGTCTGGGCCTGGGTCCTGGCATTCCAAGTACACAGAGGCCCAAACAGCCCCCCCAGCCCAATAAATAGTGACTGTCTGTGGCACCTTACAGCAGCCCCTCTGGCATTTGCCTGAACCCACAGATTGCCAGTCTGGGCCTGGGTCCTGGCATTCCAAGTACCCAGAGGCCCAAACAGCCCCCCCAGCCCAATAAATAGTGACTATGGCATCTTACAGCAGCCCCTCTGGCATTTGCCTGAACCCACAGATTGCCAGTCTGGGCCTGGGTCCCATGGTGCCCCCACAGATCCATATCCCTACACGCAGCCCCAGCACATGAGTAAAAGTAACTATGAGTAACTCCCATTCCCCAGAGATCATTCCCCAGGGGTCCCGGTGCTGCGCTCGGTGCCTCTCCGTTCCCATGAATGACACGTCAGCTCTCCCCCATAGCAGCCCCGACCCTGCCCGGGCAGCCGCAGCCCCCTTCCCCCCTGCGCAGGATACTCTCCAGCCCCAGACTGTCCCCCAGCGCTCCCTGCTTCCCCCCGGAGCCCGGCTTCTCGTTCTCCTTATTCTCTTCCATTCCGGCTCCCGGCTGTCGCTCCGCGGCCATTTTTCCGCCGCAAGGTGTTCTGGGACACCACAGAGACAACTCGGAAGTGACTGTGAGGAAGAAGCTGTTGCATGCCGGGATACAGAAGCAAGGCATGCCGGGAACTCGGAGGAGTCGGGGGGGGGGGCAAGTGGCGGGAAACACGTCTAGAACTTAGATATTCTAGGGATTTCTGCATGGAAATGCGATTTGATGTTATGAGTAGCTGGGAAAGAGAAAGCTTGAGGCAATACAGGCTATTGGGTGACCAATACCGGGCTTAGAATAGAAGTTTAATGTTGGTATGGAACCCTATAATCCATACAGGGTGCAGTACGAATATTCCACCAGTAGGGGCGCACTTGCACTGGCCTCATTCAGCTGAGGTAATATTATATAGAAATATTATAGGAAATGTAATAATTGTCCCTCTCTCTGTGCCCAGAGGGACCCTTCACTGGCTCCTTCCATCCCTTACAGTTAGCTGGGGGGCAGTCAGGAGAATGTGGGCACGGCTCCGCCAGCTACAGCAAGATAGGCAGCACTCAGCTATCAAATACACCGACTGATCATGTCGATCCAAACGATTATAGGCAGCACTTACTCAGCTACCAAATAATCTGACAGGGTCCCTCCACTCCTGTACATGTAGATCCAAACAATAATAGGCAGCACTCATTCAGCTATCAAATACACTGACAGGGTCCCTCCACTCCTGTACATGTAGATCCAAAGGACTGTAGGCAGCACTCACTCAGCTATCAAATACACTGACTGGTGTAAAATCCTATGGGGTCCCTCCACTCCAGTACATGTAGATCCAAACAATAATAGGCAGCACTCACTCAGCTATCAAATACACTGACAGGGTCCCTCCACTCCTGTACATGTAGATCCAAACAATAATAGGCAGCACTCATTCAGCTATCAAATACACTGACAGGGTCCCTCCACTCCTGTACATGTAGATCCAAAGGACTGTAGGCAGCACTCACTCAGCTATCAATACACTGACTGGTGTAAAATCCTATGGGCGTCCCTCCACTCCAGTACATGTAGAGCCAAACAATAATAGGCAGCACTCACTCAGCTATCAAATAAACGACTGGTGTAAATCCTATGGGTCCCTCCACTCCAGTACATGTAGATCCAAAGCATAATAGGCAGCACTCACTCAGCTATCAAATACACTGACTGGTGTAAAATCCTATGGGGTCCCTCCACTCCAGTACATGTAGATCCAAACAATAATAGGCAGCACTCACTCAGCTATCAAATACACTGACTGGTGTAAAATCCTATGGGGTCCCTCCACTCCAGTACATGTAGATCCAAACAATAATAGGCAGCACTCACTCAGCTATCAAATACACTGACAGGGTCCCTCCACTCCTGTACATGTAGATCCAAAGGACTGTAGGCAGCACTCACTCAGCTATCAAATACACTGACTGGTGTAAAATCCTATGGGGTCCCTCCACTCCAGTACATGTAGATCCAAACAATAATAGGCAGCACTCACTTAGCTATCAAATACACTGACAGGATCCCTCCACTCCTGTACATGTAGATCCAAAGGACTGTAGGCAGCACTCACTCAGCTATCAAATACACTGACTGGTGTAAAATCCTATGGGGTCCCTCCACTCCAGTACATGTAGAGCCAAAGGACTGTAGGCAGCACTCACTTAGCTATCAAATACACTGACAGGTGTATAATCCAATAGGGTCCCTCCACTCCTGGACATGTAGAGCCAAACTTTTCTAGGCAGCACTCACTTAGCTATCAAATACGCCAACAGGTGTCAGTTATTTCATTAAAATGCCTTTATTGTCACAATATGGGCAGCAGCAAAGTTTCGATTGGCTCTTTATCGAGCTTCTTCTCCAGCTTAAAACCCTCTGCAAAGAATGTGCCACAGGCCTTGGAGTTCAGGCCTGATATATTTATACATTTATGTGACTGCTGCTAATAAAGATCATGTATTCATAATGTGGTAAAAGACATGTTGCATTTATGTAGTTGGGAAAGTACAGTGGTCAGGGTCGGATTTTACCTTACTTTATCCCCGGCCTGAATGCTCTGTTCTGCCTGCCAAAGCCTACATTTCCCAGCAGGCTGGCTCAAACCAGCGCTGCCATGTTCAAGTTGCATCCAAGAAAGACCATGTTGGCAACTGGGTAGGCAGAAGGTCTGACTTTTGTTTAAATCTCCAGTGTGATGCCTTTGTCTGCCATACACCATACAGGTCCAGACTGGCAATCTGTGGGTTAAGGCAAATGCCAGAGGGGCTGCTGTAAGGTGCCATAGTCACTATTTATTGGGCTGGGGGCTGTTTGTGCCTCTGGGTACTGGGAATGCCAGGACCCAGGCCCAGACTGGCAATCTGTGGGTTCAGGCAAATGCCAGAGGGGCTGCTGTAAGGTGCCATAGTTACTATTTATTGGGCTGGGGGTGTTGTTTGGCCTCTGTGTACTTGAATGCCAGGACCCAGGCCCAGACTGGGCAAATGCCAGAGGCTGCTGTAAGGTGCCATAGTCACTATTTATTGGGCTGGGGGGGGCTGTTTGGGCCTCTGTGTACTTGGAATGTCAGGCCCAGACTGCAATCTGTGGGTTCAGGCAAATGCCAGAGCAGCTGCTGTAAGTGCCATAGGGGTACTGGGAATGCCAGTACCCAGGCCAGAGGGCTGCTGTGCCATAGGGGCCTCTGGGTACTTGGAATGCCAGGACCCAGGCCCAGACTGGCAATCTGTGGGTTCAGGGAAATGCCAGAGGGCTGCTGTAAGGTGCCATAGACACTCACTATTTATTGGGCCTCTGGGTACTGGGAATGCCAGGACCCAGGCCCAGACTGGCAATCTGTGGGTTCAGGGAAATGCCAGAGGGGCTGCTGTAAGATGCCATAGACAGTCACTATTTATTGGGCTGGGGGGCTGTTTGGGCCTCTGGGTACTGGGAATGCCAGGACCCAGGCCCAGACTGGCAATCTGTGGGTTCAGGCAAATGCCAGGGGGGCTGCTGTAAGGTGCCATAGTCACTATTTATTGGGCTGGGGGGGCTGTTTGTGCCTCTGGGTACTTGGAATGCCAGGACCCAGGCCCAGACTGGCAATCTGCAGGTTCAGGCAAATGCCAGAGGGGCTGCTGTAAGGTGCCATAGACAGTCACTATTTATTGGGCTGGGGGGGCTGTTTGGGCCTCTGGGTACTGGGAATGCCAGGACCCAGGCCCAGACTGGCAATCTGTGGGTTCAGGCAAATGCCAGAGGGGCTGCTGTAAGATGCCATAGACAGCCACTATTTATTGGGCTGGGGGGGGGGGGCTGTTTGGGCCTCTGGGTACTGGGAATGTCAGGGTCTGTTTTGTATCCCAGTCTGGCCTTGAGCGCATACCCCAAGACCTGCTGTATAGCTTGCTATCCTAGGTGGCATTTCCTTAAATCCAGCCCTAGTTGTGGCATCTTTCTGGGAGACGACATGCAGGCCCTCCTGAGCATATCATTGTGAAGTATAAACCTGCACTATGTTATATTTATTACAATTATTATTACTGACATGCACTTAAAATTCACCAACATATTTCAGAGCAATGTACAATAAATGGGTGTATAAGATGTACATAGAGACCAAAAAGAGCTTACAATCTAAGCTGATGCATAAAAATGTTTTCTTTTCCCAATTTTTTGCCACTACCCATTTCAAGGCAAACCTGCCAGTAAATACCATCCATCGCAACTGGGCCACTGAAAATTGGGTCAGCATCTCCCCTTTTAATAAATAAAGGACTGCAATAAACAACAGGTACCGTCTCGCTTCTGTGCAGATCAATAAATGACAACTTGTTTTTCCGCACATGAAAAACAGCCTGATAGGAAAACAATAATAAGTGATGCGGAGGCCTGAGCTTTGTGGCACATAACTGCTAAGATATCGGAAAATGCCATATTAACCAATATTGCTCTTGCTTCTGTACAAAAAACACTTTTTAAACCCGCTAGCAGCAATTTTTGCAGTTTCCTGCACCACAGGGGGTTAACAGTTCACACATGCATACATTTAACATGTATGGCTATCATGTTAATCAGTAGAATGACTTTTGCTGTGCTGTTTTCCAGATGCCTGGGTGTATGGCTCCCTGTTTGAGGCTCTGCACTTCAGAACAAGCGGCCCAATGAAAAGCAGCACATAAAATAGAACCTACGTCTTGGGGTAAGTGTCTTTTTTTTGCTATTTTAGGTAAACTATTGAGGTATTTTTGATTTTAGGCTAATGCCACACGAGGCGTAGGGCTGAAATTTTCGGCAAGCTGAAAAATGCTTGCCGAAAATTCAGCCCTACGCCTGCTACTTGTGCCTGCACCCGAATGAATGGGATACGCTCGGGTGCAGGCACATGTAGCCGATATACGCAAGAAAACGCGAGACTTTGCATTCTCACGCGTTTTCGTGCGTATATCGGCTACATGTGCCTGCACCCGAGCGTATCTCATTCATTCGGGTGCAGGCACAAGTAGCAGGCGTAGGGCTGAATTTTCGGCAAGCGTTTTTCCGCTTGCCGAAAATTTCAGCCCTACGCCGCGTGTGGCATTAGCCTAAAGGAGAAGGAAAGGCTAAATCATTGGGGGATGGACGTGGCAAATGTTAGGCACCCCCCAGTGATTGTTATCGCTTACCTGAGACCCTCGGCCAGATCTCCTCTTGGGAGAAAACTGCACCGGCCCAGGGTATATGCAGGGTTGGACTGGGGGGGTGAAGGGCCTACCAGGGCTCCCGCCCCAGGGGCCCTTCAGGTGCCCACGCCGCTGCACCCCCCCCCTTCCCCCCGTAGGGGCCCCCCACCTGACGTCCTCCCCCGAGTGCATAAATTTAACAAGCCAGGGGAGGAACAGTCGGGCAGGAGGAGCGCCAGCAAGGGTCGGGTGTGGGCCGCCGGGATTTTTCCCAGTGTCCCGGCGGCCCAGTCTGACCCTGGGTATATGCGAGTCAGCGTTACACCCCGTATATATGCATACACCCCAGGCCAGTGCAGTTTTCTCCTAGCAGGAGCACTGGCCGAGGGTCTCAGGTAAGCAATTACAATCACTAGGGATGATGTAACCTTTGTTTCTCCTTTGAACAGACATACATCAATATGTATTTAGCCACTTAATCAGCCAGATGTTTCCTGTAACTGAACTATTGAGGAGATTAGTGTTATCCATGTAAAGTGAACATATAACCAAGAAATATTACACTGCTAATATGAATGTGTTACAGAAGCGTCCACTGTTGCTCTGTCTGGGCAAGGGCCTGACACAAAGGCAAAAATTTGAGTTGGAGGAAGCATCCCTTGATGCTTCTGTGCTCAGTTGCTCATGCTATAGTGATAAGGATAAAGTTATAAGGATAAAGTTCCTGATATATTGAGGTTAGAATAGGATTCGGCACAGTACCCTGACCAGCTGCCGCTGTTGCTTAATCCTGCATGTCACCTTACACTAACTCCTCCATACCTCCTGGTCCCCACGCCAGTTTCAGTGCCACCTCTGCTCAGTTTTCACCCCACCCAGCGCCGGATTAGTTATATGTGCGCCCCAAGGCTGCCCCCATTTCACAGTCCCCCCCCCCCGCACGCATGTGCATTGGGCCCCGCACGCATGTGCATTTACGCGTCAATTTAAACTCACATACGGAGCAGTGGGGAGAGGTCACCGTTGCTCTGTATGTAAGCTAAATTTCGGTGCGGTTCGGGCGGCATACCGCTTCCAAATTTGTGCCGCCCTAGGCCTTCACCTTTGTGGCCTCCCCATAAATCCTGTCCTAATCCCACCCCACTGCTGGGTCTGCACCCCGCAACTGACACACTCTGCTGCTCCTCCTCTACTTGCCCCCCACACACACATTTTTGCTTCCAGGCATGTGCCTTTTCTGGCCCTGGGGAGATGGAGCAGAGAGATTGGTAGTAGGGGTTATTGTTAGAGAGTGGAGGATTTAGGGCTAAAATGAAAGATGGAAGGTTGTCGGAGCTGGAGGAAGGTGACTGAGAGGAGTCAGTGGGCGTGGGAGATTTAAATAAAAAGGGACAAGGAAAGGGAATCAAGGCAAAACAATCTCACGGCTGCTAATTTTCTGTATTATCCGGCGATGAGCCTATGGGACAAACAGATGAATACCATATGAATGGCCATATCCATGTGCGGCAAATGGTCATTGATCCATGTGTTATGAATGATAGCCAAAATGGCCGGAACTGTAGGAACTGAAGAGGAGATGTGGCCCAACCTAGTACACATGCACAGACATTGCATTGCATATTAGGCGAAATTGGCCAAACTGACCAATAATATTTGGGTATTTATGGAAAGCTTGAGAATAGGGTCTACAGGCAAAGTGAAAAGGTGGTTGATTAAAGATGGCCATACACCAATATTATTGTATGGACCCTCGGTTCTGGCGATATTCAGTGCATGGATGACGGATCGTTGAGACGACCAATATTGCAAAATCTGTCATCTCATCGATTGGGCTGGACAAAAGATTTTGATTGGGTGCTGTTGAAGGCAAAAATCTGTGTTTAGGGCTGAATCGTCAGGTGGAGGTAGAATCCCTATTGTTTCTACCTTCATATCTGATGATTTAGCCCTGAACGTCAATGGAGGGAACAAACAATCTTTTGCACGACACATAATTGTTACGTGTATGGCCAACTTTGGGTAGAGATTAGCCTGCTTCCAATGATATTTAATGACTCTAGGCTGTAGTAGGGTGCAGTGTCCCTTTAATCAGCGCCGTGTATTTTTTCCTGCAATGATATACCTGCATCTTACTAACCTCAACGCATTTTTGATCTATCAGATAGGAATAACGTCTCATGTAATTTTTCCAAGAAAATATGTTTTTTTCATACAAACGGCTGATTTCTGTAAGTACACTAGTGGACTCCTGGAAATGAGTTGCCCTCGCAAAGCACTACAGTCATTTAGATCCAACAGTTACTGGAGCTGGGGAAATTGCTTCATATCAACTCACATCACATCCGTCAGTCCCTTGCATTTCTTCAATCATGAATGATTCTTAGTGGCATAAAACTAGGGATGCGCCGAATCCAGAATTCAGTTCGGGATTTGGCTTTTTGTAACAGCATTAGGCCCAATCCATGTACCTGGCCAAACTGAATCCAAATCCTTATAATTAAGTGAAACATAGAAACATTGGGGTAATGTTGATTTGCTGATTTGGTCAAAAGTGACCACATTATTTCCCGGCATCTCCCAGTATATTTGCACTTTTAGGGAATAAGTACCATTAATGTAGGCCGAGGAACGATCGTGCGTATATATCCCCCCCATGTGACAGTCTGGCACCAAACCTGCTTATTACCGGATTGTATTATTATAAATTGATTACCAAGCGCTGCTGTTGTATTCCGCGGTGGCATGAAACATAAGCACTATCCATTTAATTTCCATGCTGCCGTATCCAAGACAGCCATCTGTACATTTTCATTAGTATAATAGAAGTGTGAGGCAGGAACTCGAGGGAGCCCAGTAAGATGCCTGTTTCCTTGGATAGATATAAATGGGATATGTGCTGCTCCGCGTATTACAGTTAATGCAGTGAGCCCACAGTGGAACATCTGCTGTTTATCGCTTATTGATGGCACTTAGACTCACTGTGTTTCTGGGCCCAAATGGGACTATTGATGCTGTGCCCTTGGTGTGACTGTATAACTTTATTTATAGCTCAGCCTAATGCCACATTAATGTGCTCTATGCTCTGTTCTGGGGGGTGCATTTCTGCTGGATCATGGCTGGTTTCACTGAAGGATGGGCTGGTTAATGTACCTGTATAAAGCTGGCCATACACGCACCAATAATAACGTACAAAACCTTGTTTCATGCGATATTCGGTGCGTGTATGGCAAGTCGGCGAGGCAACCGATATCGCAGGAGGCTGCTGATATCGGTCGACTTGCCGATCAGGCCGGGTTAGAAGATTTTGATCCGGCGCCATTGAAGGCGCTCCCGAGCAAAGTCTACGTTCAGGGCTGAATCGGCAGAAAGAGGTAGAATTCCTTTTGTTTCTACCTCCATATCTGACGATTCAGCCCTGAACGTCTGTGGAGGGTTGGAACGATCTCACGAAAGATCGAAAATCGACACGTCTGTGGCCATACACTGGGTTCAAGGTCCCCATGTCCCCCAAGGTCCCCATGTCGCCAAGTGAGCGGATCTTACCCAATATCCCCCACCTACAGGTGGGTGATATCAGGAGAATTCAGGGTAATTTGATTGTTTGGCCTTTTACAGAGAACGTGGAAATCAGTTTTAAAATTCTGAATTATTTGATTAAAATGGAGTCTATGGGAGATTGGTTTTCAAATCAACAGCGAAGATGCAGTGTCATTAAGAGAGGGGCTAAAGGCCCATAATGGTAGTATTATACTTATGGCAGCTGTTTGTTAATTTATTTATTAAGCTCCTTATTTATAAATTCATTTGCAGAGCTTAAATGCTATTATTCCATTCTCTTGCCTACCTGATACCCTGGGCTGGTGAAACTGTTGGCTGAAAACGTCACTGCACCGATGTGCTCACCAGCATAATTATAGAAGAAGCAGCCCCATGGTCTCGGGGGGCAGCGGAGCTTGGACCGTGGGGGAATCTTCCTCTATGGCAATAGAAATCCCCCATCCTCAGCACTCTCCTACCTGTGGCTGGGAGCAGAGGAAGCAGGCAGGTAGGGGACACTGTGGAGTTCTGGGTAGCAATCGCTGTGTGCCAGACCCTTCCAAAGATTTTTAATGGGGGGGCCCAGTGCTGTCAAGTTACACCGCTGGATTTGTTACTGTAAGAGCACCAAACTACAATCTTATTGCCCTTCCTGTAACCATTTGAAGGCAGGTCTGGGTGCAAAGCCAATCTTAAAACCAAAACTCCAACCATTCACTATATTTCACGAATATCCCCCCCCCCCCGGCCTGGGACCGTAGCGAAGATCCGAGAAAAAGAGATTGCCACGTGGTACAGTTCACACCAGTGCAGTTTTTAGTGAACAGGAGCACCGGCCTTAGGTAAGTGATTATAATCATTGGGGGGTACCTAACATTTGGAAACCTCAGTGAATATAGTTTCCTTGTCCTTTAAAGGAGAAGGAAAGGCTAGTAAAGAGTTAATCTCAAGCTGCAGGCATACCTTCAGTTGTCTCAATAGTGCCCTTAAGTCTCCCCATATTTCTCCCGTTCAGATGATCAGAAGCCAAACGGGAAGAAAAAACGCTGAGCTGTGTAAAGAGGATTCCCATAATGCCTCACTCCTGCACTGAGACTGAGACCAAGTGAACATGCTCAGTTAGTTAGACTATGAGTCAGCTACCTGCTGATTGGCTCAGATCCACATTCATAAGGGGGGGTGAGTTCTTAGCATTCTTGAGGGAGGGGGGAGCAGGAGAGAGCTTAAAGCTGCGTGTCTCTGGCACAGGAATTACAGACACAAGAAATCTTTTGACAGAGGACTCAGTGCAGCGTTTCTGTGAGTGCTTGTGGCTGTATTTACATAGACTTTTCTGATAAAGCAGAGAGTGTTGAACTGGAGCTCGTAGGGCCCAAAAGTGGGAACTGGCATCCAGGGCCCACTCTGACAATCATTAGATATACAAATGATATTGGTGTAACATGGCTACATTGTCCTACAGTAAAGCCTTCCAGTAGACCCCCTGGTACTGTGGTAGCCCAGCCCCGCCCTGGCGCCAGTAAAGCAATACGCTGCAATGCCAGGGCCTATGTTGACTCCAGGGCCGGGTTACATGCCCTCCTGTAGGAAAGTTTGGAGCCTGCATCCGACTCTGAATATTACGCAGGTGGCCAGACTTAAAAAGAGGTCAGCTAAGGGGAGAATAACAGGGTTGTTTTTCTGCATCTGTGATGGATTATATACAAGCGGAGGAGGAAGAAGAAGAGACACAGAATGTTTTAGCAATAGCCACAAGTGGCATTCTTATCCTGCCTGCAAAGTGATATGGCATCCATTATAAGCCCGGAGCAGCCAGAAAGCAAGGCACAGTACAGTGCTACTTGATGTTTACGTAAGGTAAATGCTAAAAATGTGTTAGCGTGCCTCATACTGCTATTGGGTGCAAAGTTCCCCTTTGGTCAGTGGTACCGCCATTCACCCTTTTATGCTGTTTTAAAGGTGAAGGAAAGGTAAAAACTCAGTAGCTTTATCAGAAAGGTCTATGCAAATACAGCCATAAGCACTCACAGAAACGCTGCACTGAGTCCTCTGTCAAAAGAAACAGGATTTCTTGTCTCTTTTTTGTAAATAAGTGTATTCCAGTGACTTCCTCTCTCAGAAACAACCTTAAAGGAGAAGGAAAGGTAAAAACTCAGTAGGTTTATCAGAAAGGACTATGTAAATACAGCCATAAGCACTCACAGAAACACTGCACTGACTTATCTGAAAAAAGATTTCTTGTGTCTGTTAATTCCTGTGCCACAGACACACAGCTCTCTGCTCTCTCCCCTCTCCTGCTCCACCCACCTCAATAATGCTAAGAACTCACTCCCCCCCTTAGGAATGTGGATCTGAGCCAATCAGCAGGAAGCTGACTCATAGTCTATCTAACTGAGCATGTTCACTTGGTCTCGGTGCAGGAGTGAGGCATTATGGGAACTCTCTTTACACAGCTCAGCGTTTTTTCTTCCTGTTTGGCTTCTGATCATCTGAACAGATGAAATATGGGGAGACTGAGACAGCTGAAGGTATGCCTGCAGTTTGAGATTAACTCTTTACTAGCCTTTCCTTCTCCTTTAATTCCCTTGACCAGAGTCTGCACAGCTCTCTCCTCTCTCCCCTCTCCTGCTCCCCCTCCCACCAGAATGCTAAGAACTCCCTCAGGAATGTGTGACCTGTGCTATAACGGCTAGACTGCAGGCAGGAAGCTACTTAAAATGGCAGCTGCTATCTTAAGCAAACGGAGAAAGCTTCTAAAGCTGTTTACTCAGGTATGGTAATGGTTTCTGCAGAATAAATATAATGTTCTAGGTGGCACTAATGTGGCGAATCTATTGGCAGTAAAATGCCAAAATGCCTTTCCTTCTCTTTTAACAGACACGGTAACCACCTCTATTGATCATCATGACTAAATTTTGGTGGTTGCTAAGGCCCAGTGAACATTTTCTTCTAGTCAGCCCCAAAAGGTATTGGATTTAGGGTTATGGCATACAGCCGACCATTGACGTCCTTGTGTTAACTCTTCATTCCCCACCACTCAGTTCAGTCGCCGTATAGAAATAGGTGTAGTGACGGGGACTAGGGAACCATCGCTGTTCCTATCATAGCAACCAACTACTGGAGCGTTCAGCAGGGTTTGCGTATTGATCACGACTCACAGGTACTTTCTGTGTAAAGCTGCTAATTGGCTCATTTGTACTCTGTGCATCTGAATAGCTAATCAGTTGGTGACTTAATTCCACGTCCAAAAATTGTTCCCTTTGTTTGGTTGTGGTACAGGCAGTAACCGCCTAATGCTGAAAGCTCAGCGCTGAAAGGTAGAATAGCTTTCCTTATTATTATTATTATTGTTACTATTAATGCCTAATCCGCACTATAAAAATAACTTCAATGTGCATTTGCAAATCATTTCCCCCAAATTCACCTGCATTTCTTGTAAAGTAAGTACTCTAGAGATGTCTTAGTGTTACAGAACATTAGCCGGCAGTGCATAGTCTCAGATTCCAAGCACCTGCTTCAAGGGGGCACTCATCCCCCAGCATCTACTTAAAGTGCTCTCACTAGCCTGTTTGAAATTCAGTTTTGATTTTTGTAATGTTTTTAAAATAATAAAATATTTGTTATATATGCAGCTCTACTTGCAGTGGGCTGACCCCCTGACCTTATAATACATGAGTGATACTCAGAATTCCCTGTATAACTCAGCCTGCAGCCTTGTGCCTTTATATGGGCACAGAACCCCTCAGTGACTGCTAATATCCTTATCATTTACAGTAGGGGGTACAGTATCCCTTATAATACATGAGTGATACTCAGAGTTCCCTGTATAACTCAGCCTGCAGCCTTGTGCCTTTATATGGGCACAGAACCCCTCAGTGACTGCTAATATCCTTATCATTTACAGTAGGGGGTACATTATCCCTTATAATACATGAGTGATACTCAGAGTTCCCTGTATAACTCAGCCTGCAGCCTTGTGCCTTTATATGGGCACAGAACCCCTCAGTGACTGCTAATATCCTTATCATTTACAGTAGGGGGTACATTATCCCTTATAATACATGAGTGATACTCAGAGTTCCCTGTATAACTCAGCCTGCAGCCTTGTGCCTTTATATGGGGGGCACAGAACCCCTCAGTGACTGCTAATATCCTTATCATTTACAGTAGGGGGTACATTATCCCTTATAATACATGAGTGATACTCAGAGTTCCTTGTCTTTATATGACCATGAAATATTCAGTATTCTTATATTTTACAACAGGGCTAAATTATTCCCTATATATTGAGACAGGGAGGTAGTGGTTGATATTTAAAGCTCTCTTTCTCTATAGATAGAAAGATAGATACTGTAGATAGATAGATAGATAGATAGATAGATAGATAGATAGATAGATACAGAGATAGATACAGAGATAGATAGATACAGAGATTGATAGATAGATAGATACAGAGATAGATAGATAGATAGATAGATAGATAGATAGATAGATAGATAGATAGATAGATAGATAGATACAGAGATAGATAGATAGATAGATAGATAGATAGATAGATAGATAGATACAGAGATAGATAGATACAGAGATAGATAGATAGATACAGAGATACAGAGATAGATAGATAGATAGATAGATGATAGATAGATAGATAGATAGATACAGAGATAGATAGATACAGAGATAGATAGATGATAGATAGATACAGAGATAGATAGATAGATAGATAGATGATAGATAGATACAGAGATAGATAGATACAGAGATAGATAGATAGATAGATGATAGATAGATAGATACAGAGATAGATAGATAGATAGATAGATAGATAGATAGATAGATGATAGATAGATAGATAGATAGATAGATAGATAGATGATAGATAGATACAGAGATAGATAGATACAGAGATAGATAGATAGATAGATGATAGATAGATAGATAGATAGATAGATAGATAGATAGATAGATGATAGATAGATAGATAGATACAGAGATAGATAGATAGATACAGAGATAGATAGATGATAGATAGATAGATAGATAGATAGATAGATAGATAGAGAAATAACCTTTCATCTGAGCAGCATCTTGAGGAAAAGGTCTGTACAAGGTGTGACACAATACCTGGGGATCTGGAAAGAACCATGGGAAGTGTTGGGAATGTAACTCTCTACTTTCTTTCAAGTCTTCTGAGACTTCGCCACCAACAATAATCCATATAGAAATGTTAACAAATCTCTGTCACTTTTTGCGAACTTTTCCACTATGGTGGCCGCCAACACCACCCATGGCCTGTGTATCCGGCAATAAAATGGTTACAGGGATATAATACTTCCTGCTTAATGTTGGTACAAACGCTGCCCGTGCCCCATCCTTCCCCTAAGTTTGTTTATTTAACAGTCCCACAGCCCTCTCTTACTCCCCCCCTGCAAGAGGGTGACGTCTACAATGATGAATAGACCATGGGGTTTGTTACTATGGTCACCATCACTATTTTTTGTACCTTTTTATCTCCCTGGAAACGGGATGCTTCTGATCTATTTATTCTCAGAAAAAAAAAAAAATTTGCGTGAAGATAAGGACAGGATTAAACTTTCTGCATACACTCTCTGTGGTTAACCTTCTGCATTAACCATCGGCAAATCCAGCCGCCCAGCCTTGTAAATGTGCAGCAGCGGCGGGAGCTGAGAGGCAGAATAACAGAGGGATCGGTGGCACAGTCAAGTGGCTGCGTGCTTCAGCTCTGCACGCTCCTCAGCCCCCTGCGCTCATCCTGAACAGCAGTTATAGACTAGGACTTCTCAAGAGGATCCGGCAATTAAGGAAAACAAAAATAGAAACAAAAATTCTCAGCAGACCTGGCAAAAAAGGTTATTTTAACTTGTCTGTAACTTTCAGCAGAGAAAGGATAACTTTGCCCTATGTGTTTGCCCGAAAAGCTTGCCGTTAATCCGAGGAGGGCGAGCTGGTATTTGGCAGCACGTTGGACCCTCACCGTTCCCCAATTAGTGTTTTTACCACCGACGGAATAGAAGGGACGTGATTGCTTTTGAGAAATTTGTTAACAAAGAGAACCCGCGAGAGAGCGGAGAATGCACTCTAGTGTTTGGATAAAGGAGCCAGTTAATGAGGACAGTTAATGAGGACGTAGAGGGTATCATTACGTTTAGCCGAGCTCGGACATGGGGAGACGAGTAGGACACTGACCAGACAAGGTATGATTTTATCTGAAGATCTCCTCTCTACTGATTAGAGGACTGCACACTGAATACAGATCTTATCCTGCAAGTAATCAGCTACTGATTGGGCAGCGTGGATACAGAACACATATACACTTGATACTGGCACCGCAGCAAGGGACTGTTTGTCATCACATCTTGGGGCCCCCCAGGCTGCTGACATGTAAGTGCAGCTCTTTCTGCCCACACCGCCAACAGCCTGACGTTATATTACCATCAAACTTTTACTGTCTTTCTGGGATTGGAAGTTGGGCGCAAAATGAACGTCTCTGTCCAGATATCATCTCAAGATAGCTGCCACCCAGAGTCAGTGCTCATTCCTGTGCTGTACTCGCTCATCTTCCTAGTGGGCACAGTTGGTAACAGCCTGGTACTGGCGGTGCTGCTGAGAAATGGCAAAGTCAATAATACCACCAACCTCTTCATCCTGAATTTAGGGGTAGCCGACTTGTGTTTCATCATTTTCTGTGTGCCCTTTCAAGCCACCATCTACACCCTGGACAGCTGGGTCTTTGGACCCTTTATGTGCAAAGCAGTGCACTTCTTCATCTACCTCACCATGTATGCCTCCAGCTTTACCTTGACCACTGTCTCCCTGGACAGGTAAGAAGGCTTTAAACACAGCACTTCTATAGGTGAAAACACACGGGGCTACTAGTAGCAGCTACAAAAATGGACAATGTTGATCATTTGCTGATAATTGTCTATGGCAGGGTATTTTCTGGAGTTTAGTAGCTGTGGAAAAGTAGCTGCTACTACTAGCTCAGTGTGTCTTCACCCTTACAGTAGCCTTACCTGGGAAGAAGAGGCAATTAGTGTGTTGTTGTGGTGGTGTTAATTTGTTGGACTAGCATAGTGACCCAGGCCACTTTGAAGAAGGTAATATGGTTTCTACTAAAATATGCATAGAAGCTTGGGAATTCTGCAGCAGCTACTCAGGGCCGGTTAGGAAAGGGCAGTAAGGGAATTTGCCCTGGGACCCCCAACATTAGAAATTTCACTTATAAGAAAAAGCATTGATTAAAGTAGAAAGTCTGAAGATGCGGAGAGTTGTACTTTAACAACAATGTAAGACAGTGATCCCCAACCAGTGGCTCGGGGGCAACGTGTTTCTCGCCAACCCCTTGGGTGTTGCTCTCAGTGCCCCCAAACCAGGCAGTTATTTTTGAATTCCTGACTTGGGGGCAAGTTTTGGCTGAATAAAAACAAGATTTAGAACCAAATAAATCCCCCTGTAAGCTGATAGGGTGCATAGAGGCTACCAATGTGTGTAAGGGCTGCAGGTTAGACATCCTTGATTTTTATGACTTCCAAGGGGAACTTGGCTTTTCTTCTTATTCTAGATCTCCATATTTCTTAGCAAAGGTTTTGTGCCCACTAGCAAACCAGAAGAACTTCCACTGCCTGTCTATAATGTAAATGTCATTCTTTATTTCATATCCATCTCATAGATTACTATACAGAGAGGTTTGGATGGTAGATGTGCTTGCAAAGTGTTTGGGTACAGGGGCTGGAAATACAGTGTGGGTTGGTTGCACTGTAACCCCAAGCTAATGTTGTGCATAACTATATATATGCCAGTGAGCTGCTTTTTAATTGGCTGATATTGCTCAAAGCATAGAGGCTGGTAGAGTAGTGATGGTAAAATGCATATAGCATACCCTCCATCTTGCCCTGATGCAGGCAGCAATACTGTAAGTTGTGGTTGTTTTAACACCCCGTTTTTTTAACCTTCTAGGTACCTTGCCATACGTTATCCTTTGCGTTCGCGGGAGCTGCGCACCCCCAAGAATGCACTGTTGGCCATTACGCTCATTTGGAGCCTTTCATTGGTGTTTTCTGGCCCTTACCTCAGCTACTACCAAGAGTTCCAGCTGTCTAACCTGACTGTGTGCCACCCTGTTTGGCAGGACTCCTACCGCAGGGCCATGGACCTTTGCACTTTTGCCTTCAGCTACGTCATCCCTGTGCTGATACTGAGCCTCACCTACGCCCGTACCATTCGTTACCTCTGGACTGCTGTGGACCCCATAGAGGACATGTCTGAGTCGAAGAGGGCTAAAAGGAGGGTGACGCGTATGATTATCATCGTTGCGGTTTTATTCTGCCTCTGCTGGCTGCCCCACCACCTGGTCATACTTTGTGTCTGGTTCGGATACTTTCCCCTCAATAACTTCACATACGCTCTTCGTATTCTCTCCCACCTGGTGTCCTATGCCAACTCTTGTGTCAATCCCGTGGTCTACGCTCTGGTTTCCAAGCATTTCCGCAAAGGCTTTCGCAAGATATTCCGCTGCCTGTTACTCCGACAGAGGGCGGCCAATAAGGTCCACACTGCGCCTGCCACTCACGTCGGAGTGAGCACTCATGAAGGGCCGTGCACAGAAGTGACCCATATTAGTGAGGGTCATCTACACTGCTCTGCTTGCTGCCCTGATCCTGGCAGCCCTTGGAAGGAGACTGAGAGACCCGGGGACAAGAGGGCCCAGTCGTTTATCACATTTAATGTTACATAATGAGTTTGGGGTATGGCCACCGAATGACTCTTCTCCTCCCAGTGCCTGTAGCATCCGGAATCGGTGGATTGGACTCAGGATCATTTACGCCAAGGGCCACAGATGTCATATAATCATTTACAGTTGTTTGGATTAGAAGGAGAACATTAAATGGAGTAGGGTAGGGTCCTACACAAGTATATAGCCTGTATATATAGCCATAATGTATGCACTGGGAATATCTTTTTAATCACATGCTTGAGATAATCAGAATTTAGATACCTACATATTGGCTTTCTGGAACCATATATAAAGCATTATTCTAAGCTTTCCATGATTGGAGCTGAACCTTCTATTTACAGTGTTACACTGGGGGGAAGGAATCCATGAATGTATCTTGTACAGTAGGAAACAGCTTCCCTTGGTTTGACTTGCCGTTTGCCCCTTGCGTTCTGTATACCATCGGGACCCAATGGGTCACACATTGTCATTATCTACAGCAGATTTCATTATACTGACTGTTATGTGTGAACACTGTCTGCTTTTACATGAAAGTGCCTCTAGTGGGAAGGGACTAAAGGTATGTAAAGCTGTATGTGCTGCCAGTCGAGAGGAGCTATTTTATTTACGCTATATGACTGCACATAACTGCTTTTTGAAGTGGAAATTATATATATATATATATAAAGCATATTATGATTTTATACACTCTTTATTGTTGTTTTGGTGTTTAATGGGGCTACTGTACTGGGGCAATAGTATCTGTATAAACCGGCCCCACTATTATAGGATGACCAGTTAATGGCCGGGCTATTTGTTTTCCTCTCCAGACTCTTTCCAGCTTTCAAAAGGGGGTCACTGACCCTGGCAGCTAAAAAGCTATTGCTGTATGAGGCTACAATTTCATCATTATCGTTACTTTTTATGACTTCTCTTTCTCTTCAGCCGCTCTCCTTTTCATATTCCATTTAAATCGCCGCCTGGTTGTTAGGATAATTTGGACCCTAGCAGCCATATAGCTGCTCACTGGAGAGTTTCTGAATATAAAGTAATTCCAAGACCACAAAAAATGAAGAAAGCCCAATTGCAAATTGTCTCAGAATCGCACTCTATACAACATACGACATTTAATTTAAAGGTAAAAAAACCCCTTTGATGCCAGCAGTTTGGGTCCCATGTTATTTAATTGGAACCCTCAAGGGGCCATGGACCCCTAGCCCTCTGCCTGACAACGGGCTTTTCCAGCTAAGTGGAATGTGTTTAAAAAAACTAATCTTAATAAGCCATGTCTGGCCGTGCCCCTGGTGCCCAGGACTATTGTGCCCAAACAAACTCTGATCTGCCCATTCTCACCCAGCACCTTTGCTGTCCGCAATTCAAGACGGTGCCCAGTCCCTTCCTGATGGCACCCTGCCAGCACCCAGATTCCGAAACGTCACTTTAGGTCACTGTGTCTGCAGCCATTATACTAGGTTTGTCATTGCTCCAAAGTTAACATTGGAACCAGAACAGCTGGAATGCAATATTACGGAACATCAATTAGGATCATTAAAAAAAGGAGAGGAGTCCAACACCTCTATGAAGGAGCAGCAGCCGTTGCCATGGAATTGGAGCATGGAGCCCACTTTGACCTGATGAGATTTGGAAGTGAGAAGCGGAAGTGCGGCCGGTGTCACAATCTGAGAGACTCGGGTACATGCTGTTCCTCTCCGGCTTTCAGCCCAACAGTAGCAAATGCAGCAATATACTCTGGTCTTTGGTCTCTCCTCTCTCTCTTCCTTCCTACCCCATCCAAGAGATAGATGTAGCTTGCATTCCCTTCTAGTTACCCTTTAAAATAGAGTTATTGTCTATGAAGAGTTTCATTCTTTTAGGTCATGATATATATATATAATGAGCCGCCGACTGTTCCAACTGGTACAACCCTGGTGCCATAATGTCATTCCTTTATAAGGACCATGATGGAAAAATGGAATTTCTTCTGTGGTCAGAACAAGGAGATAAGGTAGATGTATTAGCTCTAAACATCGCAGCCCTACTTGCTAGCCTGTGGATCCCGTGCCATGTTCCCTATGGATTGAACCCCCCATAGAACAGATATAATCATCTGAACTGCCGCTTCCATCTGTCTCATGGGGGGGGGGGAGCTGTGCATATTCATCAGCAATGAGTGTTTCCAATTATCCTAATCTCCCGCTTCCCTGGCACAAGTCATTTTCTCAAGTACAGGAAAGCCTAGACCTGCAACGTTCCTCACTCTGCCCAATCTACCCCGTGTTCGCCCTCCCATTCCCTGTGCTCCTTATATCTCTCACATTTCAATTTAGTCTGTAAGTGCCACTTGCACAGGGGATGCCAGAATCAGCACCAAGCCGCTTGGTTTAACCATCAGTATTCTTTATTGTAACCTCAGGAATGAGACTCACATACCTCCCTCTTCTTTATAGCTGTCCAGCAATGATACCCACCATTGGCCATACTGTGATGCTGGGACAGAATGCCATAGAACTGGAATAAGAGAAGAGCTGTTTTCATAGAACAATTTGTGTAAAAAGTACCATGGCTAATGGAACCTCCTACCCATATATATAAATACAAATATACAGAGAAGGAATGTTCTGGGCACACAATAAGCTGTACCCCCATACTGTACTGTCTAAGGGAAACACTATGGCACCTCCTACCCATATGTATAAATACAAATATACAGAGAAGGAATGTTCTGGGCACACAATAAGCTGTACCCCCATACTGTACTGTCTAAGGGAACACTATGGCACCCCTACCCATATGTATAAATACAAATATACAGAGAAGGAATGTTCTGGGCACACAATAAGCTGTACCCCCATACTGTACTGTCTAAGGGAAACACTATGGCACCTCCTACCCATATGTATAAATACAAATATACAGAGAAGGAATGTTCTGGGCACACAATAAGCTGTACCCCCATACTGTACTGTCTAAGGGAAACACTATGGCACCCCTACCCATATGTATAAATACAAATATACAGAGAAGGAATGTTCTGGGCACACAATAAGCTGTACCCCCATACTGTACTGTCTAAGGGAAACACTATGGCACCTCCTTCCCATATGTATAAATACAAATATACAGAGAAGGAATGTTCTGGGCACACAATAAGCTGTACCCCCATACTGTACTGTCTAAGGGAAACACTATGGCACCCCCTACCCATATGTATAAATACAAATATACAGAGAAGGAATGTTCTGGGCACACAATAATCTGTACCCCCATACTGTACTGTCTAAGGGAAACACTATGGCACCCCCTACCCATATGTATAAATACAAATATACAGAGAAGGAATGTTCTGGGCACACAATAAGCTGTACCCCATAAATATAGAATGAACATAACAAAGCTATGTAAAGCAACTAGACAGGTTCTGAAACAAAGAAGCCAGGTCTGACAAAAGAGGTCTGACTTGAGAGGGCACTGCTATAGAGAAGGGATCCCCAACCTTTCTTACTCGTGAGCCACAGTCAAATGTAAAAAGACTTGGGGAGCAACACAAGCACCATAAAGGCCGTGACAGACGGGGAGATTAGACGCTCCGAAAGGCCATCCCACCAGCTAGAATGTGAATCGCCAGTGGGATGGCATACACGGTGCCGAAATCGCCAAAGTTTCCTCTCAAGGGGATCACTGGCCATAGAGAGATGACACTGAGCTGTTTATACTATAACTGATCATTACATATGTGATATTGCAATTCCTGTATTATTTTTTTGGTTCTGTCATATCTTTTTCCCACTCATTGCCTTTAAAAGAGCCACCAAGGTCTGTCTGACCCAAGTCTGCAACGGCTTCCTACACTAAGTACCATCGACTCACATACACTGCTCTTCTCTCTTAGTCTTCGTCATCCCCGACTCCATTTGTCAGATTGCTCCTAATGGGACTAAATTGACTTCAGGCCTCTCACTTTGATGAGATGAAGCAGGATCAGATGTAGCCCCTCCAACAAGGGCTGCCTGTCTGCATCTAAATAGGGAGGATATTGTCTTCTACCTTCACCCCCTCTCTATTCATATATGTATGTGTATTTCTATATGTCTTTACTGTGATATAAGAATTTGAGTGCCTACCTAAATTAGTGCAAGTGACAAATAATAAGAGCCAGAAGAATATATATGTATTCATAAGAAACACTCACTATAGGAACGTGTAGGAGTGCTGTCAGGTCTATGGAAAATCCACATCATAAAGAGAGATACAAATCCCCTGCCGCACTCTAGCAGTTTTATGGGCACAAATAATCTCAGCATTAACGGTTTGCAATAAATTTCCTTTTCAAGGACGTCCTCAAGCAATGCACAGGGGTTTAATAGATCATGTTTCTTAACACAGTGAGCAAGAAGAAGAGAAGGGGAGTATAAGTGGTGTTGGAAACACTCAGCAACACAGTGAGGGGAAACAGCTCCGTGTCGCTAATGTGTGTTCCTGTGGCCGGACTTATTGCACCGCCATTTACTGCACCTCGGATAAACTGCAAATGTTGGTGGCCCCTGGGATTCAAAATAAGCCCTGGCATTCCTATTACACAGAGCCCCAAACAATAAATAGTGACTGACTATGGCACCTTACAGCAGCCCCTCTGGCATTTGCCTGAACCCACAGATTGCCAGTCTGGGCCTGGGTCCTGGCATTCCCAGTACCCAGAGGCCCAAACAGCCCCCCAGCCCAATAAATAGTGCGTGTCTATGGCATCTTACAGCAGCCCCTCTGGCATTTGCCTGAACCCACAGATTGCCAGTCCGGGCCTGGGTCCTGGCATTCCCAGTACCCAGAGGCACAAACAGCCCCCCCAGCCCAATAAATAGTGAGTGTCTATGGCATCTTACAGCAGCCCCTCTGGCATTTGCCTGAACCCACAGATTGCCAGTCTGGGCCTGGGTCCTGGCATTCCAAGTACCCAGAGGCCCAAACAGCCCCCCCAGCCCAATAAATAGTGACTATGGCACCTTACAGCAGCCCCTCTGGCATTTGCCTGAACCCACAGATTGCCAGTCTGGGCCTGGGTCCTGGCATTCCAAGTACCCAGAGGCCCAAACAGCCCCCCCCAGCCCAATAAATAGTGAGTGACTATGGCATCTTACAGCAGCCCCTCTGGCATTTGCCTGAACCCACAGATTGCCAGTCTGGGCCTGGGTCCTGGCATTCCAAGTGCCCAGAGGCCCAAACAGCCCCCCCACCCCAATAAATAGTGACTATGGCACCTTACAGCAGCCCCTCTGGCATTTGCCTGAACCCACAGATTGCCAGTCTGGGCCTGGGTCCTGACATTCCCAGTACCCAGAGGCCCAAACAGCCCCCCCAGCCCAATAAATAGTGACTATGGCACCTTACAGCAGCCCCTCTGGCATTTGCCTGAACCCACAGAATGCCAGTCTGGGCCTGGATCCTGGCATTCCAAGTACCCAGAGGCCCAAACAGCCCCCCCAGGCCAATAAATAGTGAGTGACTATGGCACCTTACAGCAGCCCCTCTGGCATTTGCCTGAACCCACAGATTGCCTCCGAGACTATGGTAATACCAACTCAACAGTGTCTTGATACATGTGGGACCCAGTACTCAGCCGTCTACGCCAAACCAATAAAATGTGTGTCGCGCGCCTATAAAGCCAGAATCGCAAGCCGCCAGTGTAAGGTCGTAGGCAGGGAGAGCAGGCAGAAGAGCTTAATCTGAACCTGCCTGCAAATGATGTGCTGAGGTTGGCTCAATCCCACCCAACCCACGGGTATCAGGCCAGCCCGCACACCATTAGTGTCTACAACCACAACTGCCCCATCCCTAACCTGGAAATCTACAATCTGCATGACTGCATATTAACAGGCCACAAATGTGAAATAGCCACTTGGAAGCCCAACTGTTTTATTATTACAGAGAAAATGGAATCATTTAACCATTAAATAAACCCAATAGGGCTGTTCTGCCCCCAATAAGGGGTAATTATATGTTAGTTGGGATCAAGTACAGGTACTGTTTTATTATTACAGAGAAAAGGGAATCATTTAACCATTAAATAAACCCAATAGGGCTGTTCTGCCCCAATAAGGGGTAATTATATCTTAGTTGGGATCAAGTACAGGTACTGTTTTATTATTACAGAGAAAAGGGAATCATTTAACCATTAAATAAACCCAATAGGACTGTTCTGCCCCAATAAGGGGTAATTATATCTTAGTTGGGATCAAGTACAGGTACTGTTTTATTATTACAGAGAAAAGGGAATCATTTAACCATTAAATAAACCCAATAGGGCTGTTCTGCCCCCAATAAGGGGTAATTATATCTTAGTTGGGATCAAGTACAGGTACTGTTTTATTATTACAGAGAAAAGGGAATCATTTAACCATTAAATAAACCCAATAGGGCTGTTCTGCCCCAATAAGGGGTAATTATATCTTAGTTGGGATCAAGTACAGGTACTGTTTTATTATTACAGAGAAAAGGGAATCATTTAACCATTAAATAAACCCAATAGGGCTGTTCTGCCCCCAATAAGGGGTAATTATATCTTAGTTGGGATCAAGTACAGGTACTGTTTTATTATTACAGGGAAAAGGGAATTTTTAAAAATGTGAATTATTTGATGAAAATGGAGTCTATGGTCTTTCCATAATTCGGACCAATGCCCTGTAAGGCCCAGATTTGTAGCCAGGCCACAAAGGCCCGAGCCTAGGGGCGGTATGCCGCCCATCCGCATGTAAATTTTGCTGCCATACGGAGCACAAGGAACAAGATGCAGAAAAAACTTCAGCTCGTCCAGTCCCCAGTCTTCTGTACATGAGCGAAATAAACACACATGTGCACAATTGGGGGGCGGAGGGGAGTGGAGATGGGGGGAGGCCTATGGGCGCCCAATAGTAAAATTTGGTGCTGTGCCCAACCATGCCCAATAGTTTATTCTGGTCCTTCTACTCTGTGCTAGTGCTCACAAGTCTTTCCATGTATCCAACTGGGTTGTTCACCTTTGGGCTTTTAGTATGATGTAGGAAGTGTTATTCAGAGACAGTTTGCAATTGGCCTTTATTTTTTATCATTGGTAGTTTTTTATTTTGTTTAGCAGCTTTTTAGAATTTTAGCATTTATCTGGGTGCTAGGGTCTAAATTACCTTAGTAACTAGGGAGTGGTTTGAAAAAGTGACTAATATATGAATAGGAGAGGGGCTGAATAGAAAGATAAAGTAAAAAGTTTTTGGCTGCTGGGGTCAGTGACCCCCTGTTTTAAAGCTGGAAAGAGTCGGCAAATAATTAAAAAACTAGAATTGGCCATTCCATAACATATTAAAAGAAAACCTAACGGTGAACCGCCCCTTTAAGCGTAACATGATGTCATTCTTATTTTGTTTGTCTTCGATCTCCTTGGTTGAAAGAGCCGGGGTTCCCAAATAAGAGGGCTATAAAGTGATATGTGCGCTGGAGATGCTTCCCTTACATGGTCTCCTCTTCAAAGTCTTCCCTGACTGTTTCATGGCATGTAAAGCTGATTGAGATCAGACAGACCTATAAGAGCAGCATTAAGCCCTCTCTGTACATGTAAGGCAACCCGCAGGCCTCTGTTTATCCCATCACAATTTAATGATAATTTCTTTCAACCTGCCTTTCTCTTTTATTACCAGTTGTAAAACTGCTCAGTAAGGGATCTGCACCCTGTCTGTATCCTGTGTCTCTGAGCAACACTCTCACTGTATATGCCGCTGTCTAACCAAAGCCTTCCATTGCCTTCTGCTCATATATACGGCAAAGCACACATGTCTCACTGCGTGACCCTCCTCACTGCTTATATTAACGGCTCTTGTTTCATTATTCATTGTCTTCCATCGTAATACACTTTATGTGCAATCTACGCTGGTGTCCAATGATCCAAACTATACAAGAATCCACAGTACTGTCTTTGATGGACTGGCCGGCACAATCACCAGACCGTAACCCTGCCCCTGAGTCGCCTATAGCTCCTGGGCCCCCAGCCATTGTAGGCTCTGCTTCCTCTAAAGAAGTGCTCCCCAACCAGTGGCTCAGGGGCAACATGTTGCTCCCCAACCCCTTGGGTGTTGCTCTCAGTGCCCCCAAACCAGGGAGTTATTTTTGAATTCTGGAGGCAAGTTTTGGTTGAATAAAAACCAGGTGTACTGCCACGTAGGGGCTACGTGGACTGACAGCCTATAGAACACTCTATTTGGATCCCCAACCTTTCTTACTCGTGAGCCACAGTCAAATGTATAAAGACTTGGGGAGCAACACAAGCACCATAAAAGTTCATGGAGGAGCCAAATAAGGGCTGTGATTGGCTATTAGGGGCCTCTATGCACCCTATCAGCTTACAGGGGGCTTTATTTAGTAGGAAATCTTGTTTTTATTCAACCAAAACTTGTCCCCAAGTCAGGAATTCAAAAATAACTCCCTGGTTTGGGGGCACTGAGAGCAACACCCAAGGGGTTGGGGAGCAACATGTTGCCACTGAGCCGCTGGTTGGGGATCACTGACGTAGGGGCTACCAAATAGCCAATCTCAGTCCTTATTTGGCACCTTAGGAACTTTGTTTTATGCTTGTGTTGCTCCCCAACTCTTTTTACATTTGAATGTTGCTCATGGGTAAAAAAAGATCGGGGACCCCTGCTCTAAAGTGACACCCCTAGCTAGAGTGCTAAATGGAGAGTTAGCTGTGGACCTCATTTCAAAGTTCTGGCACACTGCTAAGTATAAAGATGGGTGCCGATTTCCCTCCTTACCGGTGCTGGTTGTTCTTTTGCAGCATCAAGTGTTAGTGAATTAACCCTATTAATAGTGATTTAGGCTCAAGATACAGCTCACTGCACTATGGGAGTAACTTCCCCAGTTTTAGCCAATAAGGTTCATTGTTTCCTCAATATGTGCATGTATGGAGCATAAACAGGGTCATTTATAAACACTGGGCAAATTTGTCTGTGGGCAGTAACCCATTGCAACCAAGCAATGATTAGCAGAGTATGAGAATTTATAAGGGTTTATATATCACTGGTACAGGTGCTGAGCACTAAGAGGCACAAACCCGATGCCCCTTTGGGCCCAAATATGCAGCTCTTGTGCCTATACCGGGGCAGCTTCAAGTTATTGTGCCATTTTTTTGACTTTCCCACCCAGGGCCCAGCTACTGATCTGATCTTTTTTTTACATTTTTATGGTATTTACAATGGGTCACTGAGTGCATTCCACATTTGGAACATTCCTCTCATCTTACCTGGACATATCATTAAGCGTTTAATCCATTCCCATTACATTTCATTTACACAGGCTGACATAACCTTTTATGGGGCAGAAAATACAAATAAGGGTCACTTTTAAAAGCAGTATAAAAGCCTAGTAATGACAGGAGAAGGGAACATCTGGGAGACATGTTTGGAGAGATGGGGGAATGAAGATGGTGCTGGATAAGGGGGCAGTTAAATGGGAATAAAGGCTGTGGGGGGTCTGGGCACGTTAGAGTGTTGGGATTCCTGTAGATGAGCTATCTCTCCGTATAGCTGGGCTGTGTTTGGCTCTCACATTACCTTGTTTTGACATTAAAAAAAGATTTGATGGAAAATGCTGGAAATGACAGTATTCTGTTGCTATTCATGGACGGTATAGAAAATGTTTAAACTAGGTTGGAAATATCTGGGGCTTCATGGGAGGGAGTGTGGGCAGATGTTATGTAGACTTCCCAGCAATGATATGGCATCCGTATGCCGAAGCAAAGATAAAAATACAGGCTTTTTAAAACTTGGGTAATTATGGAATAGGGTTATAATAGCAGTTATAATGAAATTATGTTTGCCGACAAAGAGAGAGGGCCTCATTTACACATGGTGGGGCAGGTTGCAATGTGAAAAAACTGGCCACCATTTTATTGTCACCTAAAAGGAGCACAAGGACCTATACCCATGAGTCCTGTGTGGCAGTGGTGTATTAATGATCAATGGGCACGGGGAGGCAAATATGCATCCCACCCTCTACCCACTCACTTAGGTGCCAATCAGAGTGCCCTGTATTAATCAGATGCCCTACGGCAGTCGGTAAGATCAGGGCTGCCATCAGCACCGTGGGTTATTAGCAGGGGTGGCTACAGAGTAGGGTTAATTGAGGGGTAGCTGCCTGGCAGGGCGAGGGGGCACGGGCAGAGCTGCGAGTATGACTAGATAATAGCAAACCTGATTGATAAAACACGGGTAGCGCTGCAGCTAATGGAACTACCCCTGGAACCCGCTCAGAAACCACTCGCTGCGTGTTTGTGTGGCAGAATGACACTAATTCTCATCTCACAGAAAATGCAATACAAAACCATCAAAGAAACCACTTAATGTCTTTCCAATTTCATCTGCAAAGAGGAACAATTTGCTGAAAGGGTGCAGGGGGGGAAAGCATGGCATAATCATTCTCTCTGCAAGCGCTCTTACATCTGCACATTGGGCTTTCTACACGTTCCGCTATGTAAATGTGCACTCATAATCCCTTACAGGGAAAATTAGCCTTCCTTCCTACCTCAATAGATGTTTATTCACTAGGGGAGAAGGGGATTTTATATCCCACTGGCCAGAATTCTATGCGTAACAATACACTGAAAGAGGGGATTGAGGGGGTGACAAGCAGGAACCTTGCCCACGATGGTGTTTTTTTTTATTACACAGAAATTATAGATTTATTTCCTACTATGTACGCCAAAAGGAGGTTGGTACTAACAACAAAGCCACTAATCCCACCCTCGGTGTAACTGAGAAGGTTTTATGGCACTATGGAGACTACAAGGTGTTAAATATGGACTCCAGTTGTGCATTGGGGAGCAAAAGACAGGTTGAAAGGAAAAAAAGTCATTATGTGGGTCTCAAGAACTGTCCTAGGCCCAAGAGGCCCCAGTGTCAGTGAAAGGAGAGAAGGTTGGGTGGGAGAAGAGGAGAAGCCTGGGATAGAGAAGGGGAGAAGGATGGGTGGGTGGAGAGGAGAAGCCTGGGATAGAGAAGGATAGATGATTGGGTGGGAGAAGGGGAGAAGGATGGGTGGGAGAAGATAACCCTGGGATAGAGAAGGGGAGAAGCTTGAAGGGGGGAAGGATGGGTGGGTGGAGAGGAGAAGCCTGGGATAGAGAAGGGGAGAAGCTTGGGTGGGAGAAGGGGAGAAGGATGGGTGGGTAAAGAGGAGAAGCCTGGGATAGAGAAGGGGAGAAGCTTGTGTGGGAGAAGGGGGGAAGGATGGGTGGGTGAAGAGGAGATGCCTGGGATAGAGAAGGGGAGAAGCTTGGGTGGGAGAAGGGGAGAAGTATGGGTGGGTAAAGAGGAGAAGCCTGGGATAGAGAAGGGGAGAAGCTTGTGTGGGAGAAGGGGGGAAGGATGGGTGGGTGAAGAGGAGATGCCTGGGATAGAGAAGGGGAGAAGCTTGGGTGGGAGAAGGGGAGAAGTATGGGTGGGTGAAGAGGAGAAGCTTGGGTGGGAGAAGGGGGGAAGGATGGGTGGGTGAAGAGGAGATGCCTGGGATAGAGAAGGGGAGAAGCTTGTGTGGGAGAAGGGGAGAAGGATGGGTGGGTGAAGAGGAGATGCCTGGGATAGAGAAGGGGAGAAGCTTGTGTGGGAGAAGGGCGGAAGGATGGGTGGGTGAAGAGGAGATGCCTGGGATAGAGAAGGGGAGAAGCTTGTGTGGGAGAAGGGGGAAAGGATGGGTGGGTGAAGAGGAGATGCCTGGGATAGAGAAGGGGAGAAGCTTGGGTGGGAGAAGGGGAGAAGTATGGGTGGGTGAAGAGGAGAAGCTTGGGTGGGAGAAGGGGGGAAGGATGGGTGGGTGAAGAGGAGATGCCTGGGATAGAGAAGGGGAGAAGCTTGTGTGGGAGAAGGGGAGAAGGATGGGTGGGTGAAGAGGAGATGCCTGGGATAGAGAAGGGTAGATGCTTGGGTGGTAGAAGTGGAGAAGGATGTGTGGGTGAAAATGTGAAGCCTGGGATAGAGAAGGGAGGACGCTTGCGTGGGTGAGTTTTTTTCTTAAATCATGTATGATACTGTCCTTGCTTTCTTATTGCCTGAAACCAACCACACATAGGCTGAAGGCCAGCTAGATATTAATGCTAATTAGTCACAAGTTTGCACTGATATGACTAATTGACCAACCAGCCATTGCTTCACAGAATTGTGGTTTGTGCATCTTCAAGTTGGCTTATGACCTGGATTCTTATTTCATCCTGGACCACTCAGGTGCAATCTCTTTACAGGCCATATCAATCATTTTTAACTTCATCTTACTGCCCAGAGCCTTAGTGCCAACCTCTAAAATTTGTACACCATATAAGATAGTGTTCTTACTATAGACCTGCCTTAGAGAGTTCTTACCGTAGACCTGCCTTGGAGAGTTCTAATTATAGACCTGCCTTGGAGAGTTCTAATTATAGACCTGCCTTGGAGAGTTCTAATTATAGACCTGCCTTGGAGAGTTCTAATTATAGACCTGCCTTGGAGAGTTCTTACCATAGACTTGCCTTGGAGAGTTCTTACCATAGACTTGCCTTAGAGAGTTCTTACTATAGACTTGCCTTGGAGAGTTCTTACTATAGACTTGCCTTGGAGAGTTCTTACTATAGACTTGCCTTGGAGAGTTCTTACTATAGACTTGCCTTGGAGAGTTCTTACTATAGACTTGCCTTGGAGAGTTCTTACTATAGACTTGCCTTGGAGAGTTCTTACCATAGACTTGCCTTGGAGAGTTCTTACTATAGACTTGCCTTGGAGAGTTCTAATTATGGACCTGCCTTGGAGAGTTCTTACCACAGACTTGCCTTGGAGAGTTCTAATTATAGACCTGCCTTGGAGAGCTCTTACCATAGACCTGCCTTGGAGGGTTCTAATTATGGACCTGTCTTGGAGAGCTCTTACCATAGACTTGCCTTGGAGGGTTCTAATTATGGGCCTGTCTTGGAGAGCTCTTACCATAGACCTGCCTTGGAGGGTTCTAATTATAGACCTGCCTTGGAGAGCTCTTACCATAGACCTGCCTTGGAGGGTTCTAATTATAGACCTGCCTTGGAGAGCTCTTACCATAGACCTGCCTTGGAGGGTTCTAATTATAGACCTGCCTTGGAGAGCTCTTACCATAGACCTGCCTTGGAGGGTTCTAATTATGGGCCTGTCTTGGAGAGTTCTTACCACAGACTTGCCCTGGAGTGTATGTACTTGATGCAAACCAGTACCCTACACTCAATTTACCTTCACTGCTCCTAACCCCCCACCCCACCCCATAGGAAACGGGATACATTCCTTGGGTTCCTTTGTGCCCCTGAGGCTCCCCCCCCTGACAGGCAGATCGGAAGATGTAACAGCCCAACAACCAGAAGAAGAGATTTTATAGAGAACAAAAGTGTTCCAGACATTACAGGCAATTACAGAAGATTATGTGTGAAACCAGCAATCATTATTCTAACAGCCCATAATAAATGGCATCGATCTTGCACTGAATAACCATTTGTGAGGATGAGATAACACAGAATTGCTTTGGCCTCTCAGACCTTTTTGCAGATGTTTTTTTAATGCCTTTCTGCAAAAAACAACTTTCGTAGTTATTGGGGGTTAATCGTTCCCAGTCTCTTAATAGGCAGAGCTCCCGCTTGTAGTTTCTAAGGAGACTTGCCCTTTACGCCCTATCAGGTCTGGCCTGGGAGCCACAATAGGCCCTGGCATTCCCAGTACCCAGAGGCACAAAAAGCCCCCCCAGCCCAATAAATAGTGACTGACTATGGCACCTTACAGCAGCCCCTCTGGCATTTGCCTGAACCCACAGATTGCCAGTCTGGGCCTGGGCCCTGGCATTCCCAGTACCCAGAGGCCCAAACAGTCCCCCAGCCCAATAAATAGTGAGTGTCTATGGCCACTTACAGCAGCCCCTTCTGGCATTTGGCCTGAACCCAACAGGATTGCCCAGTCTGGGCCTGGATCCTGGCATTCCAAGTACCCAGAGGCCCAAACAGCCCCCCCCCAGCCCAATAAATAGTGACTGTCTGTGGCACCTTACAGCAGCCCCTCTGGCATTTGCCTGAACCCACAAGATGCCAGTCTGGGCCTGGTCCTGGCATTCCAGTACCCAGAGGCACAAACAGCCCCCCCAGCCCATAAATAGTGACTATGGCACCTTACAGCAGCCCCTCTGGCATTTGCCTGAACCCACAGATTGCCAGTCTGGGCCTGGGTCCTGGCATTCCCAGTACCCAGAGGCACAAACAGCCCCCCCAGCCCAATAAATAGTGACTATGGCACCTTACAGCAGCCCCTCTGGCATTTGCCTGAACCCACAGATTGCCAGTCTGGGCCTGAGCCCCATTTCCCAGACTGACCAGGGCCCCCTGGTTTTGTCCCAGTTTATGAGCTGTTTAAAGGCAAACAAAACAGATTATATCACTTTACTGCTGATGTTCTGGCACATAACCTGTTATATGATCTTTACCTGAGCACAGCAAGCTCTAATCACCCCAACCCTGGGGGGGATACAGATGAAATACAAAAAAAAGGAAACTCAGTATCCGTGACAACCACACGATTTAAAAAACAACAACTAGGCCGGTAGATAAACTCCCCTGGGCTTCGTTTGTCAGTGTTTTTCCCATTGATCATAAAGCTTTTGGGGCACAGCGGGTAGGAAAAGGCGCCCGCCAGGGGCTTCTGGAAATATAGATCCACATTTTAAAAAACTCATTGATTGGCTGCAGCCGCCGCGCTCATCCCCGGCAGGTCAGTGGATTTTATACAGAGGCTGAAACCATCTCTTTACAATGACATCATTACTGACATCATAAAGTGTTTGTGATTTTTGTGTTTGTGTTTGCGTTTTATAGGAAAAACACACAGGCACATTATATGCAGCCATTGGCCGAGCTGGTACGGTGTGGGTTTCATTCCCATGCAGTGGGCTGGATTCCTCTTAAGCAACTGCACTCAGGGTTACTAAGTGACCCCCTACAGATAAGCAGCCTCCTTACCCAGCAGAACTACCCAGCTGCCCCTTACCCAGCAGAACTACCAGCTGCCCCATACCCAGCAGAACTACCCAGCTGCCCCATACCCAGCAGACCTACCCAGCTGCCCCATACCCAGCAGACCTACCCAGCTGCCCCTTACCCAGCAGAACTACCAGCTGCCCCATACCCAGCAGAACTACCCAGCTGCCCCATACCCAGCAGACCTACCCAGCTGCCCCATACCCAGCAGACCTACCCAGCTGCCCCTCACCCAGCAGAACTACCCAGCTGCCCCATACCCAGCAGACCTACCCAGCTGCCCCATACCCAGCAGACCTACCCAGCTGCCCCTTACCCAGCAGAACTACCCAGCTGCCTCTCACCCAGCAGAACTACCCGGCTGCCCCTTACCCAGCAGAACTACCCAGCTGCCCCATACCCAGCAGAACTACCCAGCTGCCCCATACCCAGCAGACCTACCCAGCTGCCCCTTACCCAGCAGAACTACCCGGCTGCCCCTTACCCAGCAGACCTACCCAGCTGCCCCATACCCAGCAGACCTACCCAGCTGCCCCATACCCAGCAGAACTACCCGGCTGCCCCTTACCCAGCAGAACTACCCGGCTGCCCCTCACCCAGCAGAACTACCTGGCTGCCCCATACCCAGCAGAACTACCCGGCTGCCCCATACCCAGCAGAACTACCCAGCAGAACTACCCGGCTGCCCCTTACCCAGCAGAACTACCCAGCTGCCCCTCACCCAGCAGAACTACCTGGCTGCCCCATACCCAGCAGAACTACCCAGCTGCCCCTGACCCAGCAGAACTACCCAGCTGCCCCTCACCCAGCAGAACTACCTGGCTGCCCCTCACCCAGCAGAACTACCTGGCTGCCCCATACCCAGCAGAACTACCCAGCTGCCCCTCACCCAGCAGAACTACCCAGCTGCCCCTTTGTACATCTGCTTGGAACTACTATGGGTGGCAGTACTGCTCTCACAAGACCCAAAACCTGAAGTATAAAAAAGGTTGAAAGCACTGCTCTGGGGCTGATATATATTGGATATATATTTCCAGCAGCAATTTCCTTCCCCTATGATATCTGACAGTGTGAGAGCCTATTGTATATATCTCTTGGGTATAAACATTATTTTAAGCACCATATTCTAAAAACTGCCCTTGATCCCCCCAGTGCATGTCATCACAATTACTGTAATTCTAGTGAGCACTGAGACCCCATGGGGGGGCAATAAATAGGATTTATAAAATGGAAAGAAGGGGGAGGGGTTCGTATAACAGTCATTGCTAACAGAACCATCTTATTAGTAATCCAGCATATATTTCCTCTGCTTATTCCCAAGCAATAATCATACCACCCACAGACTTATATACTGCCCTATTTGTATGAAAAAACTGAGAATAACACCTCCCTCCCAAAGGGCTCCCTCACCAGCCACATCAAATGCTCCTCATCACTTGGCTGCTGCATAACTGGTATGGGAAAGCAGAGGGGTATAAGAAGCACATCAGGCCGTGGGTCTGCACTGGCCCCTATATAATTTGATAATTGCCAAAATGCTGTATAACTGGCAGTTAGATTGGATCCACCAGTAGGGTGGCAAATCCAGACAATACCCACCTCTCCAGTTAAGCATATGTCAATACATAGGGCTAGATTTAGGATCTTTTACAGAGGTATTCTGAGAAAGTCAGGATGCAATAGGTACTCCCTCTACAGGATACAGAAGCCATTACAGTTATTAGCGTGTATGGTTTCTTGTGCCCTGGGTACCCCTGGAACTATAGCAGGGTGACTGTTACCCCAATGTTTCTATATATCTGTAACCTTGTTATGAGCTAAGGGGGCCCAGCCTGAAGGCCAGTTAGGGGGGGATTTGGGGTGAGTGCTTATTTGTGCCCTGGGTACCCCTGGAACTATAGCGGGGTGACTGTTACCCCAATGTTTCTATATATCTGTAACCTTGTTATGGGCTAAGGGGGCCCAGCCTGAAGGCCAGTTAGGGGGGGATTTGGGGTGAGTGCTTATTTGTGCCCTGGGTACCCCTGGAACTATAACAGGGTGACTATTTTCCAATGTACCAAGCCCATAAACAATGCTGGATGACACAAAGTTTCTCATTCCCAATCCGATAGAAAGCAACAAAGACACACTGTTACATACAGGCAAGTAGTGTTTAGTAAGTCAGACAGACACTTATTCTATATACAAACACATACACAATATTTTTGTACATAACTATATACAGGTTTCATATAGAAACAAAACAGCTCTATGCAGATGTATCAAACAGCTTCTCAATCATATCGCCAACCTGCTCCACAGAATATTTGATGTACTTCTCTGGGTTCTTGGTAAAGTTTACCCCAGTGCCGTATCTGGAGAGTGAAAAGTGAGTGAGAAGAGACAAGAAGGTAACTGTACCACTACATCAATGAGACCTGTTGTACTGCACTCAGACAGTCCCCCAAGTACTGCATAGATTGCAAGTGCTTGAGTGAGGGGCATCTGTGCCTAATTTGCCCCAGGGCCTAATGCCTTTAGTTACTGGCAATGTGAAGGGTGTAGGGACATTGATTGGTGACTTTGGGCCGCAGAATTACTGCTCAGCTCCCGGTGTTTCTTACCTTTGCAAAAAGGCTGCATACGCTTCCAGAACAATGCTCTTCTGCGCCTGACGGATGCGCTCGCGCTGGCGCTTGTCAGGAATTGCCCATGATTTCTGGATCTTGCAGAGCTCCTCCAGTCCCTCATTGAAGCCCTAAGTAAAAAAAAAAAGAAGAGAAATGACTACTTAAAGGGGAAGTTCACCTTAAAAGTAACTTTTAATTTGACTAGAAAGATCTAGCTTCCTCTGCTCTACTTCCTGGTTGCTAAGGTCACTGATCCTAGCAACCAGGTTGCATTTAAAAGTGCAGGTTAGATAGGAGCACAAAAGAAAGTCAAATGATATGAAAAGACAAAGCACATCATTGCTGGTGTTGCTAGGGGATTTGCATGTAGAAGGTACAGACGAGGAATATGTAGGTCTCCCAACATTTATGTAAGTTTCTTCCTACAGTCTGGTGGGTTTATTGGCTTCAGATGAAAGTGACGCGTTCGTTTCCAAGGCTGGGAAAATATTAGACCGTAAGCTCCAGAGGGGTATGGACTGGTAGGAATTATTAAAGGACAAGGAAACCTCTGTAACCTAAAAGTGCCCTGATGCAGTAGAGTCAGATACAGATGGGCACGCTTACATATAACCCTTACATCATCAGATAGGAGGCAGCTGGGCCTGGCACTCATGCTAATGGGCATGCACCAAGCCCAGGGGTTTTAGGGGTGCAGGAGAAAGAGAGAAGGGGGTAATTCCACATATTTGGATAAGGAAATATTTCATAAATGATTTTGGATTTTCCTAATTCTCTGTAATGCTCTATTCAATAGACTAGAAAGCAGGAACAGCACGTAGGTTTCAAGATACATTTACTTCCACCCCCCCCTCCCGTTCTTACCTTAAAGTGCTCTTTTATTATCTGCCGTTCTTTATCTTTTAGCTGTGAGGAGAAAGGGAGAGCACATTATAATATGAGGGGGGTTCAGGTTAAAGGCATGTGACAATGGTTTGTGTACCTCCCTGTACCCTCTCCTGCATTCACACAGTCCCCTATCCCTCCCTGTACCCTCTCCTGCAATCATACAGACCCCTATCCCTCCCTGTACCATCTCCTGCATTCATACAGACCCCTATCCCTCCCTGTACCCTCTCCTGCATTCATACAGACCCCTATCCCCTCCCTGTACCCTCTCCTGCATTCATACAGACCCCTATCCCTCCCTGTACCCTCTCCTGCAATCATACAGACCCCTATCCCTCCCTGTACCCTCTCCTGCAATCATACAGACCCCTATCCCTCCCTGTACCATCTCCTGCATTCATACAGACCCCTATCCCACCCTGTACCCCTCTCCTGCAATCATACAGTCCCCTATCCCCCCCCTGTACCCTCTCCTGCAATCATACAGTCCCCTATCCCCCCCTGTACCCTCTCCTGCAATCATACAGACCCCTATCCCTCCCTGTACCCTCTCCTGCAATCATACAGACCCCTATCCCTCCCTGTACCCTCTCCTGCAATCATACAGACCCCTATCCCTCCCTGTACCATCTCCTGCATTCATACAGACCCCTATCCCCCCCTGTACCCCTCTCCTGCAATCATACAGTCCCCTATCCCCCCCTGTACCCTCTCCTGCAATCATACAGTCCCCTATCCCCCCCTGTACCCTCTCCTGCAATCATACAGACCCCTATCCCCTCCCTGTACCCTCTCCTGCATTCATACAGACCCCTATCCCTCCCTGTACCATCTCCTGCAATCATACAGTCCCCTATCCCCCCCTGTACCCTCTCCTGCAATCATACAGTCCCCTATCCCCCCCTGTACCCTCTCCTGCAATCATACAGACCCCTATCCCCTCCCTGTACCCTCTCCTGCATTCATACAGACCCCTATCCCCTCCCTGTACCCTCTCCTGCATTCATACAGACCCCTATCCCCTCCCTGTACCCTCTCCTGCATTCATACAGACCCCTATCCCCTCCCTGTACCCTCTCCTGCATTCATACAGACCCCTATCCCCTCCCTGTACCCTCTCCTGCATTCATACAGACCCCTATCCCCTCCCTGTACCCTCTCCTGCAATCATACAGACCCCTATCCCTCCCTGTACCCTCTCCTGCATTCATACAGACCCCTATCCCCTCTCTGTACCCTCTCCTGCATTCATACAGACCCCTACTACCACGCATCCCTTGTACAAATGTTTCTCACCTTGGACCCTTGTATCACTGGCATATTCTTGTCATTCAGATAGTCCGTCACCTTCAGCCAGCTGTAGGAAAACACACAGACATTTCAGCACCATTGGCATGTACAGATACATGTGCCCCCCAATTATCCCAGGCCCATTTCCATGAAATCTGGATGACAGGGCTAGAGGTGTATCCGGTACACTTGTAGCACTACTTAAACACTAAGAAAGGCGGGTAATTACGGTGGCAGTTAGTTTTAGGGGAAACAGACAGATTTAATTTGCCTGGGAAGCCTATGCACATATGGCATCTGATGCACTGCCAGTTCTCCCGCCATATACACCAACTCTTTCTATTCACGGACAAGTATTCAAAAGGCTAACCTGCGCTGGTATATCTGTATCTGTGCCTCTATGTGACCCCGGTAGGTATCGTCTGGTTCTTTCTGGGTCACAGAGACCAACTGCAGCAGCTCCGACCTGGAAGAATGACAGACACAAGGGGGCATATTGTATCTTCAAAAATGGAAATTCGCCACAATATTGCCAAAATACTACAAGCAGCGTACGATCCTTCTGCAAAAAGCTGCCGACTCAGCCCAGATGGCTTATTTAGATCTATATAACGCAAACCTTGTGTGCAGAGGAAAGGCAGCTTTTGTTCCATAAGTAACATAAAGGCATAAACATTTCTTTCTCATATCATTCCCCATACATGAATCAGACATACACCTTCCCCCATGCTTACTTCTCCAGAGACTTCAGTATATAGTTGAAATTGTTGTGCAAGAAGATGGCTTTCAAGGCGGGATCTTCATACGGCTTGAGCCTGTGTGTGAGCCGCAGCTGTAGGTTCCCCAGAACCTTACCTAGGAGACAGTACCTAGAGAGCTCAGCAATGTGGAAACCAATTGAGAACTAAGGAAACAGAAGATATGGAGTTTTAACTGGCCAAGATCCAAGGCGGGCAGATGGGCACAAAAGCATCAGATACAGTGATACTGGCATCTACTAGGGGGAAAGCATAAACTGCTTCTCACTCATCCACTCATCCATCTGATTCTGGTTTTGCTCACATTTACTGTGTAGCAACAAGGTTGAATCAGTGAACTGGTGGGTAATGTGTGTCCCTCATTGGAATGGGGGCTTGAAAAATGTCTGGTTGGGGACGGTTGTACCTTCTAGTACTTGGCCATGATGGAATAAAGGCCTTTTATCAAGAAGGAGATTCTCCTGACTGGTGCTGTTCATTATGGACTTGGTAAATATTGTAATATGTAATTACTGCTGAAATTCGGAGCTATTTTAAGTATAAACGTCACAATTAACCATGGCAATAGTAGGCAAGATGAGGAGGGAGAGACAGCAGACACAACGTCACGGATTCTCTCACCCCCTGCCTTGTGCCTACAGACCCCATCCATTCCGTGTCCCCTACTTACAGATATAGGTGCTGAGCAGGCGGCGGTTGAACTCAGAGTTATAAGTGCTGGCTGTAGAACTGCTCTCTGCAAGGGACAACATGGAGGGTGAGAATTACTCTGATGCCTCTTCAAACCACCCCTCCTCTACTGCCAGCGCAGTCTCCTGTCCAATGTGCATTTAATAATATCAATATATCAAATATATGTCACCCTCTTTATAAAACCTACTACTATGCTTCCAAATTGGCTGCATGTATATAACAATGGCAATACCTCTACAATAGGCCAGATACATTGAGGAGAATGGTGGCTTTAAAGAAACCGAAAGGGGACCCCCACCATAATCTGGAGCAGTATTGCTTGCAGCCTATATAGCAATACACATTCAAAGTTCTTTTTAGACAATTTCTTTGAGTTGGTTAAAAAGAAGAGTCTGCCATTTCTGGGAGAAGCTTTATTTAGAAATGTCTGACTCATGGTGGGCCCTGGGCAAATGGCCATTTTGTTCTACTGTGAAGAAATGCAATTATCAGGATAGTCCTTACTGACGCAAAGACAAAATTCAGAAGCATCACCTCCTGCTTTGGTCAGTATGAAAATGTAATACTATATAAATACTTGTTAATAAGTATAATAATAAAAATAATAGTTGGTGGGAAAGCAATACTTTTGGGCTAATCTAACAAAAGCCAAATGATAAGTTCCCCTCCCCATTCCCCAACAATAAGGGAGAAGCCTCTGGCTCCTATACTGGACTGTTGTCTCAGCCTTCTAAACCTGCACTGTATCACAATGTAAGTATATATGACAGGCCAAACGTATCCAGCTACGTACATTTATACAAGATCCTTCTAGCAAAACTAAGACAAATAAAAGCAAATATTTAAATGTTTTTGTACATTTAATCTGCTTTTCCAACTTTGTTATTAATATTCTCCATTTGAATAATATTTCATATAGATTTAGGGCAGTGAGCACCCAAAGCTGTAGGAATGTTTGGCTTACCTCTAGGATCGATAGGAATATTGTATGTGTTCCCAAGAACTATTGTAAAGGAAGAGGGGAAAAAAGAAATAGGGACAGAAAAGGGGAAGAGGGGAAGTGAGAAAAAGGAAAGGAATAAAAAAAGAAGAGGTAAAGGAAGGGAATAATAAAAATTAGGTAGGGAGAGGAAAGAGGAGAGGATAAATAAAGGAAGAGTGATAATATAAGCAAGGAGATTATACGTATAGCAAGAGAAGGGGGGAGAAAGGTGAAGAGGGGATAAATAAGATTGGGGGGCAAATCAAGAATGCACGGAGGGAACCAGGATCCAGAAAGACAAGAGGGGAAAGAGTAGATCAGTTTAGTGCAGTATAAAGAGAAGAACAAAGTTAAAGAAAAACATTTCAGTTGAAATATAAAGGTGAGAGGGAGTTACAAGAGCAAGACTTATAAACAGGGAGTGGAGTAAAAGAGAGAGGCAAGGGAAAGCAGAAAGAGTCAGAGCGAGAGAGATAGAGAGGGAAATAAAGCCAGACAAGTGAACCCGGAAAAGGGAAAGCAAGAGCAGAATATATATAAAATGTTGAAGGGAAAGTAGTAGGAACAAGAAAAAGAGGGGAAATGACAACATGCACAAAGTGAGTGGAATCCTCCCCTGGAAGTGAACTGATACCAAACTCTGGGGTTTTCCCTGTTGGGAGCCTTTGGAAATGGATATGGGTGGTTGTAGCAAGCAAGAGACCACAGCACTCAGAGATACCTTGGGAGGCAAGCATGGCTCCTGCTGTCTCCTGAAATTCCAGCAGCTGCTGCAGAAACAGGATGGCCTGTATAGGGAGCAGAGAGATCAGTTTTACTGGGGCAGACGTATCATTAACACAAGATTCTCCCGACAAACCTGCCTATCCCATGAGTCCTTCCCATGGCACACTCACTAACCCACAATGCCATGCACACACTGCTCAGAACACATTATTCACCAACATAATGGCTGTAAAACTCACATTGCTGGTGATCTCATGAACTGTGCCATCCTTTGACACACTGGTCTCCTTTGGTTCATTCTGGATAAGAAGGACACAACTCTATTAGATTGAAACCGACCAGCACCCATGAACAGTTTCACTTCCCAGTAAGTGCCCATTACCTTTATACAGTCTGCAAAATCCTCTAAAGCCTTGGCACCAGTTGCCTCTATAGAGGTGATGAGGTTGGGCAGCTTGTTCTTTGTGCCAGCTGCGGTGCCCTAAATAGATTGGGAGATGGGTCAGAGAGGGTGCATGATGTTTGGGTAATCCCCCACAAGCACCAAGCACTTACCTGGAGAACCTTGTCAAACTCAGGCTTTGTAAGTTTCAGGTGCCTTAGGATGGGGAAGATACTCAGGACAGAGGTGAAATCATGTCTGGCATTGGCTTTCTTAGCAGCGGATACAATATTCTCACCCTCCTGGATAAGGTTGTCCAAGGTCTCCTGAAATAATAAGGGAGCAATAGATAAGCCCTGAGCACATCTCTGAGATACTTAGTGACCCCCAAATTAGGAAGGTGGCAACGGCAGACCTGGATGAGTGAATCGAAAGTCTTCTTCTGGTGGTGCTCCGGTATAATATACGTCAGCAGCTGGTACTCACTCTGGGCTAGCCGGACAAAGGCACTGATGCAGTAGATGTAGGTGTCAGTCTCTAGATCAAGGGCATCCTCCTTCCCTGCAAAGGCAGGCAAGTTACATATAGATCCTCGCTGTCACTTAGTTATTGGTAATGGACCACGGTGCCGGTCTCAGTTCAAATACTGATGGCTACGAGTTTTATAAAGACCTCTGATAACACCTTTTTTAAAGAAGGGACCCTCTATATCCCAAAGGACCCAGTACTCACCAGAGGCCGGGCCGTGTTTCTCTCCCACGGCCTCTCCGTGGTATCGGCCACGTGATTCTTGCTCAAGACCTGCTCAATGTGGAGGCAGGGGACAGGGTTATATGGCACATCTTGTAAACGCCCGGCCCGAGGCAATGGGCTGACCGGTGTCCGGACAAGTGAGGAGGGGATTGTAGGGTAGGTGGGAATGTCAATCAACGACTTTCCCTTTAGATCATATAGCCAGTGTTATCCATAGAGCCCCACAGGCTACATTCTTCTGTAAAATCCTTCCACATTATCTGCCATTGTGCCACCAAGACAGGGCTTATAATTTGACAGGAAGGGTTTTTATTTGCCTTTCCAGTGTAGGCTTACAGAAGGATACGGCCTGTTTTACTCCCTACACCAAGATATACACCAAGATTCAGTTCCTATCTGGGCCTGGTTTTAAATCTCTGAGCAGAAGGTTCAGATTGGAGAAAGAAAGCCGGATCAGTGGAGAAACGTGCAAATTACCTTCAAGGACTCCGAGACTGGACCCTCCCTTTTTCCCATCCAGCCCGTGCTGAGAGTATTGTTTGAGGAGGTTCTGAGCCTTGCGGATAGTGCCTGTCACCAAGAGGAGAGTGGGAAAGAGAAAATAGGGAGGGAGACAAGACCTTGGAAAGTGAGCAGGAAGACCCCACCGAGCACAGAAATGGAAGACACACACCCTTCAATACCGGCATTTCAAGAGATATTCACCCCACGTAGCGCAACCAAGCAGCTAATGATACTGGCTCTGCAGCACCCACCACCTCCATGCTGGGAAAAAACAAAGGAGGCCTCTATGGCACAACATAAGCTAGACTGTAGTACAATTAGGGGGGGGCAAAATGCAATTGAGGCATACATATTTACTATTGAAGACAGTCATATTTTTATAAGATGGATAATCCATGGGCCCATGGCAAAAATTTCACAGTACAAATAATAATTACCAAAACGTTTTATATTGCTCCAAAGCTGGCACTTGTACCAACTAGATGAAGCCCCATAAAAGCTAGGTGGAAGCCTAGAATTTGGGAGGCCTGTAATTCAATTTCCCAGCATGCAATGTGTGAAAGAAAGAGACGAGGGCAAAATTGTGTTAAGTTAAGCCAGCAGTTAATAAAAGGCAGTCTATTCCCACCCACTAGCCTCGGACACTCGGAAAAGCCTGGTATCTGGGGAGGCGGCAGGCTGGCAAAACAAGGGTTAACATGTCATATAAACACTTTTCAAACAATTCAAAAGACAGACAGCAGTAAGATATGTGACAAGGGAGGGAAGTAACAACCCTCAGGTACCAAGCGAGGGCACTTTCTGGAAACAAGCGGCAAACACGGCGGATTATTCAAACAGGAAAGTTTGCTATAGGCTGGGTTTTACACGTGCCTCGTGCACATCACAGAGATGCTGCGTGTTTTGGTTAGTGCTGGCCCTGCACACTGGCAGGAAAGCGTCCGCTTTGTATTACCTGGCACGAAGACTGGAACCGGCACATAACAGGGAGGAAACAGACATCTATCAATACCTCTGGACTTGATAAGGAAAGTCTGCATTAAAGGGAAACATTTCCTTGCCCGAATACGTATAGTTATTAATATCAGCACGAGCTGCTATGTTGTATGAGGGTATATATACACTTCCCTTCTCTGTGTATATGTGTTTATACATAAAGGAGGGAGCAGACACATCTTATTAACAGTATAAGGAAATGGCTTGTGTCATAGAATAGTGGCGTACTGCTTAGCCTTGCTCCAAACCAGAAACTGTGGTACTACCATTTTGTATTTAGTGCCCTCACTACACTGGCTGATAGGGAAATCCATTAACCCCCAACCCAACTAGATGATGTTGATATAGTAGCCATGCCCTCTGCGCTCTCAGACCCCACATCTGACCTGGCCTTTTGGCTGGTTTCTTGGTGGGGGTGTCCTTCCTTTTGTTCTGTACAGCAGGAGAGTAGGTTATGCCAGAGGAAGAGCTGTTTTTACGTAGATGGTCCTTCAGGCCTTTAATGGAGCGGTCCAGCTGGCTAGAGCGGATCTGGTAGTACACATTCATGAAATCTGCAACATGGAGAACGTTGGCTAAAAAGGTTGATCGCAGGTGGGGTTAAGAATGAGAAACAAATGAAGTGAGACAAAGGGAAGTGAATATGGACTTGTAGGTGTTGAGCAGTGAGAGATGTTGGAGGTTTTGGGTTTGCTGTTCTAAGAGTGACCCAACTTCTCACCCTGGTTCCTCCCGTACTCCACCAGCCATTTAGAGATGCGTATGACATCCTGCAGGATTCCCTCAGGTAGGTGTTCTAGAACAGCCTCCTCCTGGCCCTCCAGCTCCTCCTCTGTTCCAATCAGGTCTAGAATGAGGATGGGGGGCACCGGTTTGCTGTATCTCTGCAGGAGACTCCGGAACTCAGTATCCAAAGACTCCTTCCCCCTCTCGAACAGGGATTTCTACGAGAATACAGGCAAAAGAAAACCATGACATCCACACTAGTAAGCACCGTCCTTACTATAGAACCGGCAAAAAAATATTTTATGGTAAAGGCTGCAAGCTAAGCGGTGAAACATATAATGGTGAAACATATAATGGACCACTTCCAGGGTGTCAAAGAACTTACCACTCTGTTTAACTCAGGGCTGTCTGGGTTGTTGTCTTGAAAATATTCCACAGCCTTCTGGATTTTTGCAATGCAGCCCAGGTATTCCTCTAGCCTTCCCGAGGGTCTGAAAGAAAACACACATCTCTACCAGATACTGGCGGCTTTCAACTGCGTGCCTTACGCAGCAAAGGCATTATCCCTTGCACTATACAAACAAGTAGGTTGAAAGCCCTAGAACGAATATCCGTATTATTATGCAATTCAATACAAATTACCCTTCTTTGATGATGCGCTCAGTTTCCGTGGCAACATGGTAGTAGCTGATGACATGGTCCAAGCAGGACAGGGTACGATCGACATTTTCCTGCAGCCGCTGCAGGGTCTCTGTTTGTTTGTGCACGGGAATAATGGAATTCTCTAGTTTCATCAGCCGACTCTCAAAAGAAGACAGGATGGAGACCTGTGTAAGGGATAGAAAGAAAGAAATAGAGGCTTAGTGGGAAGTGTTTATGTCTTGAAGAGAAAGCCATAGGTCACACTGTGCCAATTGGTGATATAATGTAACCATTTTTCTGTTATGGATACCCCCACCTGTGGGCACTGTACTGTTCTATCAGCAGCCACATATCCGCTTACAATCACCCTGGCAGAAGCACTTACACTACTGCCCCACTGCCCCAGCACCATTCTTGTACAGGTGTTTCAATGCTAAATCAGCTTAGGGCACAGCGACACTCCCAGCACCATATTAATAGCTACACTCACCATATTGTTTGTCAGCTGATCGCTCTTCTCCAGGCTCTCCTTGATGAAGGCTAAGGTTTCCTCTTCCTACAACATGGAAGATAAAGGGAAATGTCTGTTGGAAGTGAGCTTTGGGACATGTATAAAACCCGCACATATCAAAGACAATTTTTTTTCTGTAACAGTTATACATTGTGTGAGTCCTTTATTTTTTTCAGTTATGTGCTCCTCCCTTTCTGTTTTCCATTTTCATTCTTTTTCTCATTTCCTCTTTACATCCATTCTCTCAGCAGCTTTTCATCACTATCAGTTCTGAATGAGTAGCAAATGTATTTATTTTTTTAAAGTTTTTATTTTGAAATTTTCAAACAAATATTTAAACAATTACAGAGTAAGAGAGAGAAGCTAGGAGAAAACTAAGGTGAGGCAAGTGCGTTTAGTGTACTTTGACAGAATCAAGTTTATATATAGTCAGACATTTTATATGTTTAACCAAGTGTCCCATATAGCGTCAAATTTTCCCAGGCAGCCTCGTGCTAGATAGGTAAGTGTATCATCTACTAATTTTCGCCAGTATTGTAGCAGGGGGATCAAGAGATTTCCATTGCATTAGCTTTGCCTTTTTAGCATCATATAACAATTGTAAATAGCACATCCTGGAGTCAGACCGGAGCTGTAGGGCTCCTGTTATTCCCAGTAAGCATAGTTTAGGGGAGCGAAAGAGCTAATTTCTCATTAATGTATTGAAGTACCTCGCTCCAGTGTCTTTGAATTACAGGCCAAGACTGATATATAGACAGATAGATAGAGTAAAAGACATGACATATAGGTAGTGAATAGGAGAAAGATAGAGTGAGTGAGTGAAAAATAGATGATAGAGTGAGAGAAAGACATTTAGCGTAAAAGACATGATAGATGATAGATAGATAGATAGATAGATACATAGATAGATACATGATAGATAGATAGAGTAAAAGACATGATAGATATATAGATAGTGAATAGGAGAAAGATAGAGTGAGTGAGTGAAAGATAGATGACAGAGTGAGATAGAGACATTTAGCGTATAAGACATGATAGATAGATAGATAGATAGATAGATAGATAGATAGATAGGTACATAGATACATACATAGATAGATGATAGATAGATAAATAGATAGATAGATAGATAGATACATAGATAGATGATAGATAGATAGATAAATAGATAGGTACATAGATACATACATAGATAGATGATAGATAGAAAGTTAGATGATAGATAGATAGATAGATAGATAGATAGATAGATAGATAGAGTAAAAGACATGATAGATATATAAATAGTGAATAGGAGAAAGATAGATGATAGAGTGAAAGACATTTATAGTAAAAGACAATATAGACAGACAGACACACATTAATGTGAGATTTAATAACAAAACAAAATACCTGCTTAAGCTTTTCCTCTATAGTCTTCTTCCTGGCGGAGCTATCCTCCGAGGGGATCATTTTTTCTTAAGAAATTATTTGCAGCTAATATCCAAATATTTTAGGTTCAACTCCTCCGCCCTTCCTTTCGGATTCTGACATCAGATGTCAACATGCTTCACTTCCGCCCGGAAACGCTTCTCTCGTTCAGCCAATGAGCGGCCGCCATATTGGAGCATTCAGAACGCGGCGCCATATTGGAGTTGGAAATCGGCGGACGGGGCGCCATGTTGGAGGTGGCAAATTAAGGCGCCATATTTGAGTCATGTTGAAGTTGTGCCGACTAACTGAGGTCGTGATTAAATGAGAGTATGACTTATGGGGGGGAGATTTCTAAGAACAACATGTATATTTAATAGACTGAATACTTTTATGACGCGGTATATAAGGCCGACATTTTAAAAGAAGACGCTTGGGAAAAGCTATAGCATATATGCTTTGTGAGGAAAATGGCCAATATATACGTTCATGTATAGTAAATGAGTAAATGAGACTCATGTTCAGTCATGAAAGACTCTTGGTGAGACAGTCTTTGAGATACAGGTTATCACTAATGCATTTTGTATGTAAAGGACTTCCATTCCTACATGCAAGTCAGCTGGGAGAGACAGGTCAGGCAAAGAGACAGGTCAGGCAAGGAGACAGGCAAAGAGACAGGTCAGGCAAGGAGACAGGTCAGGCAAGGAGACAGGTCAGGCAAAGAGACAGGTCAGGCAAGGAGACAGGTCAGGCAAAGAGACAGGTCAGGCAAGGAGACAGGTCAGGCAAAGAGACAGGTCAGGCAAGGAGACAGGTCAGGCAAAGAGACAGGTCAGGCAAGGAGACAGGTCAGGCAAGGAGACAGGCAAAGAGACAGGTCAGGCAAGGAGACAGGCAAAGAGACAGGTCAGGCAAGGAGACAGGTCAGGCAAAGAGACAGGTCAGGCAAAGAGACAGGTCAGGCAAGGAGACAGGTCAGGCAAAGAGACAGGTCAGGCAAGGAGACAGGTCAGGCAAAGAGACAGGTCAGGCAAAGAGACAGGTCAGGCAAGGAGACAGGTCAGGCAAAGAGACAGGTCAGGCAAAGAGACAGGTCAGGCAAGGAAACAGGTCAGGCAAAGAGACAGGTCAGGCAAAGAGACAGGTCAGGCAAGGAGACAGGTCAGGCAAAGAGACAGGTCAGGCAAGGAGACAGGTCAGGCAAAGAGACAGGTCAGGCAAGGAGACAGGTCAGGCAAGGAGACGAGACAGGTCAGGCAAGGAGACAGGTCAGGCAAGGAGACAGGCAAAGAGACAGGTCAGGCAAGGAGACAGGTCAGGCAAGGAGACAGGTCAGGCAAAGAGACAGGTCAGGCAAGGAGACAGGTCAGGCAAAGAGACAGGTCAGGCAAGGAAACAGGTCAGGCAAAGAGACAGGTCAGGCAAAGAGACAGGTCAGGCAAGGAGACAGGTCAGGCAAAGAGACAGGTCAGGCAAAGAGACAGGTCAGGCAAGGAGACAGGTCAGGCAAGGAAACAGGTCAGGCAAAGAGACAGGTCAGGCAAAGAGACAGGTCAGGCAAGGAGACAGGTCAGGCAAAGAGACAGGTCAGGCAAGGAAACAGGTCAGGCAAGGAAACAGGTCAGGCAAAGAGACAGGTCAGGCAAAGAGACAGGTCAGGCAAAGAGACAGGTCAGGCAAAGAGACTTCCAGTTCAGGTGTGAGAGCATTTAGAAGAATGAGACACCCAGTATTAATAGTGAGCATTACTTACCAAATAAGAGCGTGTATAAAACGTAACGTTCCTCAGCAAACACCACCAAGGAATACTGAGCAGCGAGGCCCAGACAGTAGCAGGAACATGACTGGAACCCGGAGAATTCATTTTAAACTGGGAAAATCTTCCCTCCGTGCAAATAAAGAAAACTCATAAGACGTTCATATTAAACTCAAGTTGGGCGTCCATTGCTGTCAGAAACAAAGTAGCGTCTACATTTGCTCTATATACATATTTATAAACAAAGACTTAGATGTATTCAGTCATGCTGCAAAGTGTGAGGTAAATTCATTCATTCAAAGGAAGCAGAACCAGAACTTTAGCGCTGGAGAGTAATTGTAAGGCCCGAAAGCAAGTCAGAATCAAATTTGTTTCATCGGTAAAAATGAAAATGTGTTCCAGGCAGTGTTTCAAGGCAAAATCTAATGGACGGATCTCCATAGAGACTCATTTGTTTTAAAAAATACTGAGGTCCTGCAAAGTAAGAAAAAGTGACAGCAAATTCTCAGCTGCACACGTGCCTTGGAACGAAGGAGACAACCTTCCACACAGACCAAGTCTGGACTGAGATTCACAATAGGCCCTGGCATTTCGAGAACACAGAGGCCCAAACAACCCCACTAGCCCAATAAATAGTGACTATGGCACCTTACAGCAGCCCCTCTGGCATTTGCCTGAACCCACAGATTGCCAGTCTGGGCCTGGGTCCTGGCATTCCAAGTACCCAGAGGCCCAAACAGCCCCCCCCCCAGCCCAATAAATAGTGACTATGGCACCTTACAGCAGCCCCTCTGGCATTTGCCTGAACCCACAGATTGCCAGTCTGGGCCTGGGTCCTGGCATTCCCAGTACCCAGAGGCCCAAACAGCCCCCCCAGCCCAATAAATAGTGACTATGGCACCTTACAGCAGCCCCTCTGGCATTTTCCAGAACCAAAAGATTGCCAGTCTGGGCCTGATACAGACAGTGATGAGAAAACCAAGCAGGGACACAAAGAATTTCACTGAAATGTTCAGCTTAAAGGTGAGAAACCTGTAATAAGACATGTTTACACATAGACAAGTGACATATTGTATTAATCCTTTATCCCCCATATCCCATGGCAACCAATCAGATGCTTGGTTTCCTCATTCTGTCTACATTTGTACAGTAAAAGCCAACAGCCGATTGGTTACTATAAACTTTGTGCTGATACATAAGCCACTTTCCTTGGGTGCTAGGGAGTTAAGGTCCCCATACACGGGCCGATTCTAGCTGCTGATATTGGTGCCTTAGACAGATTTGGCAGCTTATCGGCCTTTGTATGAGCACTAACAACGTCCCTGCCCAACAGATATCTGGCCTGAAATCGCCCAGATATCGATTGGGCAGGTGTGAAAATAGTTGGTTACTGACAGACGCCTATACCTGTCATTCTAATTCGATCGTTCGGCCCTGGGGCCAAATGACTGAATTAGCCCAATATCTCCCACCTGTAGGTGGCGATATTGGGAGAAGATCCGCTCACTTAGCGAGGTCGCCAAGCCAGCGGATCTTAGTGTGTATGGCCACCTTTAGCACTTAATATAGGGCATTTTCAGAGAACGTAATAAAACTGCAATTTTCAGAATGTGGTAGGGGACTAATGAAAATGTTACCCATAAAACATACATCAGTTAACTGATTCTAACTAATCACTGATTTGCTGTAAGTTAGTAAACGAGCTACTACTATAGTTCAGGCATGGGATCCATTAACTGGAAACCCGTTAGCCAGAATGGTCCAAATATAAGGAAGGCCATTTCCCATAGACACCATTATAAAGAAATAATTCTAATGTTTAAACGTGATTTCCTTTTTCTCTTTAATGGTATAACAGAACTTTGTAGTTAATGGTAACTAAGTTATAATTGATCCTTATTGGAGGCAAAATAATCATATGTATTTAAGTGCTCTGGTTGAAGAAAAAACATTCAAGGAAATGAATTTATAAACCCAGACATGATCGATTTTATACCACTTGGCACAGTTTACAAATTAAACATTGTGTCAGCAAAGTAAACAAACATTCTTGCAGACTTATATGTATGATTTAGAAACTGATGTACTGCACTTCCCTCCTGCAAACACAAGGGGCTGCTATGCGCCTTCTTTTTTTCTCATTGGTAATAGTCAATGGACAAACAGTCAACTGGGTATATTATGACATTTTACTAGATATTTGTGGTGGTTTAAGTGATTTTTACTTCATCAATACCATTATCGTTCCTGTTACCATGCACTGGTTAATGGAAAGTTTCAATGTTGGAAATCAATATCCTCTCTCACAGAACTGATTGGTGCCCTTTATTCTGTGTTTTTAGTCATAACTACATGTTCAGGACATTGCTTTTTGATATTAATATGTAAGCATGCAGTGGCCCTACAATTTCCATTATTGTGCACACAGCTAATTATGTGCTCAGAACATTCCTTCCCTGTATATTTGTATTTATACATATGGGTAGGGGGTGCCATAGTGTTTCCCTTAGACAGTACAGTATGGGGGTACAGCTTATTGTGTGCCCAGAACATTCCTTCTCTGTATATTTGTATTTATACATATGGGTAGGGGGTGCCATAGTGTTTCCCTTAGACAGTACAGTATGGGGTACAGCTTATTGTGTGCCCAGAACATTCCTTCTCTGTATATTTGTATTTATACATATGGGTAGGGGGTGCCATAGTGTTTCCCTTAGACAGTACAGTATGGGGGTACAGCTTATTGTGTGCCCAGAACATTCCCTCTCTGTATATTTGTATTTATACATATGGGTAGGGGTGCCATAGTGTTTCCCTTAGACAGTACAGTATGGGGGTACAGCTTATTGTGTGCCCAGAACATTCCTTCTCTGTATATTTGTATTTATACATATGGGTAGGGGGTGCCATAGTGTTTCCCTTAGACAGTACAGTATGGGGGTACAGCTTATTGTGTGCCCAGAACATTCCTTCTCTGTATATTTGTATTTATACCATAATGGGTAGGAGGTGCCATAGTGTTTCCCTTAGACAGTACAGTGATGGGGGCTACAGCTTATTGTGGCCCCCAGAACATTCCTTCATGTATATTTTGTATTATACATATGGGAGGGGGTGACATAGTGTTTCCCTAGACAGTACAGTAGGGGGGTACAGCTTTATTGTGGCCCAGAACATCCTTCTCTGTATATTTGTATTTATACATATGGGTAGGGGGTGCCATAGTGTTTCCCTTAGACAGTAACAGTATGGGGCGTACAGCTTATGTGTGGCCCAGAACATTCCTTCTCTGTATATTTGTATTTAACAGATGGGTAGGGGTGCCACAGGTTTTCCCTTTAGAGCAGTACAGTATGGGGGACAGCTTATTGTGTGCCCAGAACATTCCTTCTCTGTATTTTGTATTTATAACATATGGGATAGGGGGGTTGCCATAGTGTTTCCCTTAGACAGTACAGTATGGGGGGAAGCTTATTGTGTGGCCCAGAACAGTTCCTTCTCTGTATATTTGTATTTATACATATGGGTAGGGGGTGCCATAGTGTTTCCCTTAGACAGTACAGTATGGGGGGACAGCTTATTGTGTGCCCAGAACATTCCTTCTCTGTATATTTGTATTTATACATATGGGTAGGGGGTGCCATAGTGTTTCCCTTAGACAGTACAGTATGGGGGGACAGCTTATTGTGTGCCCAGAACATTCCTTCTCTGTATATTTGTATTTATACATATGGGTAGGAGGTGCCATAGTGTTTCCCTTAGACAGTACAGTATGGGGTACAGCTTATTGTGTGCCCAGAACATTCCTTCTCTGTATATTTGTATTTATACATATGGGTAGGAGGTGCCATAGTGTTTCCCTTAGACAGTACAGTATGGGGGTACAGCTTATTGTGTGCCCAGAACATTCCTTCTCTGTATATTTGTATTTATACATATGGGTAGGAGGTGCCATAGTGTTTCCCTTAGACAGTACAGTATGGGGGTATAGAATTATTCCTACATTACTATTTACACATGAGCCCATTCACACCATTTAAACCATCTTTTCCCTTGTTTACACATTTACATGCCAGACATTGTTACATTGCCATAGAAAGGCTGGACATAGATCAAGCGACATTGTATGACAGTGACAGGCATGCACTTCATCTGGTGGGTAATATGCAAAGGGATGTTAAAGATCATGGAGGGTGATAACAGATCACAGCCTTTGTTCTTTAGTTCATGCAGAGCTGAAGATGCAGGGCATCAGTTCCACTATACGTGTCCAGGCTGCCCTCAACTTTAGCTGTGGGAAAAGAGCTGGCACTCTGGTGCTGGGCAGGGTTAGTCTTGTTTGCAGAAGGTCAGCCTGAGCCGCTTGGTTGGGCAAATCACACAGAGATGCTGGGAAGCTGGGACTCAGATGCTGGGAGATGTATATGACCACTTTGCTGTTCCCTAGATCCAATTGTCAAGGCCTGACAGCCCTTACAGGAGTTGAGGTCAGGACCAAGGAGGAATTTGGGTTCGGAATGTCCAAAACCTGGTGTCCAAGGGGTTAAACAAGTCTCCAGGCAAAAGTTAGTGGCAGGCAGCAATCAGTGTAGTCAGGAGCAAAGCAAAGTGTCAAAACCAGAAGAGCAAGCCGAAATAACAGTTTAAGTACACCCAGGAGCTTTTCAGGAAAGGACCTATACGCGAGCATTGAACCCGGGACTTTGACGTCCCCATATTTTGAGTGTCAAAGCTGGAGCTGATGACATCATGCATTGGTGTAACTTGGTCGCCTTAGTGCCCCCTCTCTTACCTTAAATATACCAGCATAGTCAGGCTAGGAGGTTTTGGGAGGGGGGTAGGATGGACTGGTCATGCCCTCTCAAAGGATTTTTTTGCAAGTGGGCCCAGCTCAACCAGTCCTTCCTACTCCTGGCCCGACTGTATATTTAAGGTAGGAGAGAGGCTGGGAAGGGAGGACTAAAGATCCCCACACATGGGCAGATCTGCTCGCTTGGTGATGTCACCAAGCGAGCGGATCTTCTCCCGATATCCCCACCTACGGGTGGGCGATATCGGGAGAATCCAGGGTCAATCCAGGGGCCAAACGATCAAATTATAATGACGGGCATAGGCAAAGTCGGTCCGGGGACCGCATCAACGAGCCAATGTCGATTTTCTAACCTGCCCGATCAAGATCTGGCCAATTTCAGGTCAGATATGGGTCGCGCAGGCCCGTCGGTAGTGCCCATACACGGGCCGATTAGCTGCCGAATCTGTCTAAGGGACCGATATCGGCAGCTAGAGTCGGCCCGTGTATGGGGACCTTAAGGGGTCTGCTATATACAGAGTTATGCCACTGGCACACCAATGTAATTCTATTGTCCCTATAAGGTACTCTGTGACTGCCTCTATGTGATATTGCTATAGAGAAAGCACTTATATTGTACTGTCACCCACTGTGACCTGCAACACTTACATTTGCTAATTTGTATTTGTAAGTTACCCTCCCATATAGATTGTAAGCTCTATGGGGCAGGGACCTCCATCCTCTTGTGTCTTTGACTCTTAACTTATTGCAACTGTAACTGTATCTTGTATTTATTTGTATTTATTGTTATACTTTGTATTTATCTATCATCTTATTAACCCCCTGTTTGTAGTAATGTATCCTACTGTACAGCTCTGCGTACATAAGTAGCGCTTTATAAATAAAAATATACATACATACATACATACATACCGTGTTTCCCCGAAAATAAGACACTGTCTTATATTTTTTTAAGCTCCAAAATATGCACTAGGTCTTATTTTCAGGGGATGTCTTATTTTTCCATGAAGAAGAATACAGTACACATTTATTCCATCTTTTGAGTGGGTGTCTTATTTTCGGGGGGTGCCTTATTTTCTGAGGGGGGTGAAAAATCGGGGGGGTGCCTTACTTTTGGAGGATGTCCTATTTTGGGGAAAACAGGGTTACATAATAACCAAAGGAATGTACCACCCCATGCATCAAACTACACCATAACCTGAGTGCTACCTCTGGCTTCTACCTTGCCCTTCGTCTTGTATATTGGCAGTTTGTTTATTGTGTGAGTTTCAGGTGCTGAGTCTGACTTCCCCAAGCCACGCTCAGAGGTGTCAGGTGAGTTGTACCTTGTCACTTGATGTGATTAGCACCTTGCTGTGACATGAAACTCCACTCGCAAAGCCATTACTTATGTACACAAGGCGTGATCTCCTAGCGGGGAAGCGTCAGCTCCCTGTATGGGGTATGTCACCTACTCATAGATCTCATGTAATCTCTCTCATTAGGAACATTGTGGCAAATCCAGGAGCCGGGTGAGTCTTGGAAAAAACAGGTTCCAGTGTCAGTAACAAAGGTGTAAATAGGCATCCCTAACCTCTCTCTCAGGGGGCCACATTGTCACCTTGGTCTAACCCAAGAACGGATTAAGCTTAATTATGCAACTATCAATTATTAGTTCATGCCAGCACATCACTCCTTTTAGCAGGTGGTGCCCCGGGTCCCGGAATGGCAATCTGTGGGTTCCCAGCCTCTGGGTACTGGGAATGCCAGGGAATACTGGGAATGCCAGGACCAGACTGGCAATCTCTGGGTTCAGGCAAATGCCAGAGGGGCTGCTGTAAGGTGCCATAGACAGTCACTATTTATTGGGCTGGGGGGGCTGTTTGGGCATCTGGGTACTGGGAATGCCAGGACCCAGGCCCAGACTGGCAATCTGTGGGTTCAGGCAAATGCCAGAGGGGCTGCTGTAAGATGCCATAGTCACTATTTATTGGGGTGGGGGGACTGTTTGGGCTTCTGGGTACTGGGAATGCCAGGACCCAGGCCCAGACTGGCAATCTGTGGGTTCAGGCAAATGACAGAGGGGCTGCTGTAAGGTGCCATAGACAGTCACTATTTATTGGGCTGGGGGGCTGTTTGGGCCTCTGGGTACTGGGAATGCCAGGACCCAGGCCCAGACTGGCAATCTGTGGGTTCAGGCAAATGCCAGAGGGGCTGCTGTAAGATGCCATAGTCAGTCACTATTTATTGGGCTGGGGGGGCTGTTTGTGCCTCTGGGTACTGGGAATGCCAGGGCCCAGGCCCAGACTGGCAATCTGTGGGTTCAGGCAAATGCCAGAGGGGCTGCTGTAAGGTGCCATAGACAGTCACTATTTATTGGGCTGGGGGGGGCTGTTTGGGCCTCTGGGTACTTGGAATGCCAGGACCCAGGCCCAGACTGGCAATCTGTGGGTTCAGGCAAATGCCAGAGGGGCTGCTGTAAGATGCCATAGTCAGTCACTATTTATTGGGCTGGGGGGGCAGGTGGATGGTTTGGGTTAAAGGTGGCCATACACGGGCCGTTGCTGCTCCTTTAGACAGATTTGGCAGCTTAACTGCCCGTGTATTGGCACGAACTACGGGCCTGCCCGACCGATATCTGGCCTGAAATCAGACAGATCTCAGTTGGGCAGGTTTTATTTTTCCAGCACCTATACCCACTGTTCTAATTCAATATGAAACCAAATTAGCCCGATATTGCCCACCCGTAATTACCGAGGTCCCCAGCTTATGTCATAGGCACATATTTAACCCTCGGTGTACCTAGTACTCTAGCTGGGGCACTCACTCCATGCATGCAAACCCAGCATGGCCCCCACACTGGAAACCCCCTATTATGTGGGGGGCACAGCACTCAGAGGGCAATTCTTTGAAAAATACTGAAAAAATAATAGCTGCTCTTTAATTCAAGTGAGTCTGCACTGGTCAGTTTGCCATAAATAAATGTAATTATAAGGTGAACGTCCTCTTGAATATTCTCTTCCATACATGTTGTAAGGTACATCTTTGGCCATTAATTCCCATATACATTTGCTTTAGTGTAAATCTCTGTTACTCTCCTCTTCCCAGATTATCTAATTCCATCCCCAGGCTGCAGTTCTGCCCCGTATGCAGCAGGAATAATATCAATAGTGGGTTGGCTATTGGGAAGGAAGAGAATGAGCCATGTCTGTTATCTGTCACTCACTTGTGCCTTTAAATACAGGCTGTGACAATGCTATGTCAGGCACAATTAAGGGGCTTTTGTGTGTAGGAATGTGAGTGTGTGAGGGATATGGGAAATGTGCACAATGGCAGGGCACAAAGGCAGCCCAATGCACTAACACACACTGGCCTCTCCTAGCCCACTGTTACAGATTCCAGCCACACCAGGGCAGGCAAGAGGATCCTCACTACGGGCCCCTGGGCCAGGAAAATGCCATTGTTAGAGTACAAATGATATGTTATTAGCCTGAGCAGCACTTCCTCTGGTCATCTGTTACTGGGAAGCTATAACTATGTACTGTACCTAATGGGATCTACTGGGTCCCTTATTGAGTTTGAATATATTCACCTTACGCTCAACCTTCCAAGATATCCTGTAATTATTATTATTATTAACATTTATTTATAAAGCACCAACATATCCCGCAGCGCTGTACTATAAGTGGGTTACATACATTGGACATACAGAGTAACATATAAAGCAACCAATAACCGATACAAGGGGTGAAGGGAGCCCTGCCCAAAAGAGCTTACACTCTACAAGGAGTAACATATAAAGCAATCAATAACCGATACAAGAGGTGAAGGGAGCCCTGCCCAAAAGAGCTTACAATCTCCTGTAATAGAGGTATTTAATGGGCAGGTGTTTTTTCAGGCCCTGTAGAGTGATTTGGAAGCTTATATGTCCATCCATGGGACACTCTGGCAGGCCCTATGGCCAAACCATCAGATTAGCCTGATATTGCCCACCTTAGATGGGTATATCAGGGGTAAGATTTGATGCTTTAGCAACCGCCCAAAAATCAGCAAGGTGTTGATCGGGCAGGTTGGATTTTCCCATCTCATCAGGGACTGCATTGGCTCATTGATGCGGTCCTTTGTCCAATGGTCTCTATACTCTAGGGCCAAACGATCTAATTAGCCCAATATTGCCCACCTTAGATGGGTATATCAGGGGTAAGATTAGATGCTTTAGCAACCGCCCGAAAAATTACCAAGGTGTTGATTGGGCAGGTTAGCCTGTCGCATCAGGTACTGCTTTGGCTCACTAATGCGGTCCTTCGTGCAACGGTCTCTATACTCTAAGGCCAAACAATCTAATTAGCCCAATATCGCTCACCTTAGGTGGGCATATTAAGAAAAGATCCGCTTGTTTGACGACCTCACCAAACGAGCGGATATAAAGTGTATGGGCAGTTTTATAATGTATGGGCAGTTTTATAGGGCGCTGTTGTGGTCCAGTCGTTTGTACCAAGCAAGTGGGCTACCAAAATGGGCAGTCTGGATCCAATTAACATGTATTTATGTGATTATCAGCTCTGCTCATGCATTATCTGTTTAATTCGGAGGATAAGCCACGTAATTGTGGAGTAAGGCCATTAGATAGTATCAGTGATCCCAGCATGGTACGAGAGGAAGATCAGAGAGTGCCGCTGACCCCAGCATGGGGCACGGGGACCATAGAGTGTCACTGACACCAGCGCACATAAAGGGAGCCCTGAATCACACACAGCAGGTCTACATCAAACTCATTAGCAATACAAAGCGCCATGTAAGCAGCCAGTTACAGGGCTGCCTTTCTCTCCTGCCGGCTGGGAGAAGCCTTGGCTTCTGTTTGGCTTGGGAGGGGGGGGCTGGAAAACTATTTACCTGTTTAGCAATGTCAGTCAGGGCAGTGTATTCAGATAATGCTGGAATTATGCGAGTTTCATTCCAGGACGATCTGCTAATCACCTCATTGTCCCTGTTAACTCTTTGTGTTTAACCCCCTTTCAATCAGCAGGAGTCAAAAATCTATTACTAATACAGTGTACAGGGGGGAAATATGGTTGTTCCAACTATAATAATCAATGGAATGGCTCAAGCAGGTCATATAGGTAAAGATTTAATGTTACTGGTACCTCCAATGCCCAATTTAGCCACCCAGGTGGTTGGCCAAATCATTCATATCCAGTTATTGGGCTCCTGGGCCAATAATCAGATAATAGGAGCAAAGGCAGAAGCGCCAAGAGAGACTGCATTCATGAGCTGATGTGGTTGTTTTGTCCCATTAGGTATATGGCTGATCCCTAGCTACATATTGGTCCTAAAAGCTATTTAAATGGCCCCATACATGGGCTAATAACTTGGCAACTATCATTTGGAGTTGCTACATCATTAGTTGCCAGCCATTTACTTGTTAATATAGAATAAAAGTGGCCATGCCAAATGAGCTGATCTTTCTCCTGTATTCCCATCTAAGGTGGGTGGTATCAGGCTAATTTGATTGTTTGGCCCTTGGGCCAGATATTGGTCGGGAAGGCCTGTCAGGGGTCCGCACAGACGGGCGGATAAGCTGCCAAATCAATCTAAAGAACTTGAGCTTAAATCTGCCTGCGTATTTTTATACATTTTTACCCAATTTATCTAATTCAGTATAGGTGAAACCTTTTTGGCTGAATAGGTCTATAACTCGGTGTTTCCAGATCTAGGGGGTGCAGCGCACATAGTTTGGTGCACATAGTTGCAATTGGTTGCATTTACACATGCCAGGAACCACTTCATACAGTCTGTTCCCCATATGCTGTACTTCTACCCCTGCCCTGTGCTGCATTGTGGGAGGAGGACGCAAAGGCTCAGTTGGGCACAAGTATACATATAACGCCTACACTTACCTGTGATACAATAGTGTATTTTGCACGGTCCATTTGATTGGCCGTCAGCCATGGCATTTTGTGATGTCATGGCCCCTCCTGTTATTGCCATATCTGTAGCAGAACTATACATTACATTAATCACAGGTTCTCTTTCTAGCTTGGCCTTAGAACATTCATTAGCTAGTCTGGGCCGACCTATAGCAAATATATTGCATTATTTATACTGGAAAGATGCCATCTCATGATTTGCCACCCTGTGATTCCCATTCTGTACAGTAGCGGTGAGCATTTAATTCTGTATCACTATCTGTCTGCAGGCCCGGACTGGCAATCTGTGGGTTCAGGCAAATGCCAGAGGGGCTGCTGTAAGGTGCCATAGTCACTATTTATTGGGCTGGGGGGGCTGTTTGTGCCTCTGGGTACTGGGAATGCCAGGGCTCAGGCCCAGACTGGCAATCTGTGGGTTCAGGCAAATGCCAGAGGGGCTGCTGTAAGATGCCATAGACACTATTTATTGGGCTGGGGGGGCTGTTTGTGCCTCTGGGTACTGGGAATGCCAGGACCCAGGCCCAGACTGGCAATCTGTGGGTTCAGGCAAATGCCAGAGGGGCTGCTGTAAGGTGCCACAGACACTCACTATTTATTGGGCTGGGGGGGGCAGTTTGGGCCTCTGGGTACTTGGAATGCCAGGACCCAGGCCCAGACTGGCAATCTGTGGGTTCAGGCAAATGCCAGAGGGGCTGCTGTAAGGTGCCATAGACAGTCACTATTTATTGGGCTGGGGGGGCTGTTTGTGCCTCTGGGTACTTGGAATGCCAGGACCCAGGCCCAGACTGGTAATCTGTGGGTTCAGGCAAATGCCAAAGGGGCTGCTGTAAGGTGCCACAGACAGTCACTATTTATTGGGCTGGGTGGGGGGGTTGTCTGGGCCTCTGGGTACTTGGAATGCCAGGACCCAGGCCCAGACTGGCAATCTGTGGGTTCAGGCAAATGCCAGAGGGGCTGCTGTAAGGTGCCATAGACAGTCACTATTTATTGGGCTGGGGGTGGGGGGCTTTTAGGGCCTCTGGGTACTTGAATTGCCAGGGCCTATTAAGAATCTCAGGGAAGACTTGTCTGTGTGAGTGTGTTCTGGCATTTTCTGGGTGAAAGACTTCAAACATTTTGTCTTTGGCATATTCCTGGAATACAGGGCAACCAGCAGTTATAGAGCCCTGTGTGGGTACAGCATGCTGAGAGACTTAGTGCTTAGTGTATATATATAAGAGATTGCCTTTCTGCTCTTATTGCAGTAGCCCTACACATGCCTATATTCAATCTTGGGGTTTCTCCAGGCAGGCCCCATTGCCCTACTAATACCAGCTATGGATTTATAAAGGCATCCATAAAACTGAGGTCTATGGCGCACGTTGTAGATTTGGGAGCTTTGCAGCGGCCATGTTGAAGCTGAGAGTTGTGGGGCCACAGTCCAAGCATGCCTATAATGCTGCGCCCTTGTTTAGTACAGAACTGTGTAATGCACTGCAGGATACAGGGCCTAGTAAATATCGGATATCAGATACACAATCTCTAATTGTTAGAAGAAAGAATTCTGTTTCCTCAAAACGTAGAATTAAATAATGGATTGGCGTTTTCTGTTTCATAATGGCAGCTCATAAGCCTGGGTGTTTCGGTGCCGTTCCCTTTTGTTAATTGTTCTCGCCTGTTTCATTCTGGCTGAAAGAAAACCTGCACCCTCTGTTTAATTATGATTATTTCCCTTTTATTTTTCCTTTTAATAGAATAAAAAGCCTGGCAGCATAGCTTGCTATGCACCGTGCCCAAGTCCTTGGGATGACCAATCTGTATGTTGGGAACAGTCAGAAGGAATTCTTAATTGCAGTGGCATTAAATAAAGTTAGGAGCAGGCCCGAATGGATCTGTAGATTCTGGCAAATGCCAGAGGGGCTGCTATATACACAGACTGAGTCAGTAGCTTTATTAGCCACTTGTAGAATTCCTTTAGTTTCCCATAAGCCATTGCTTTCCCATCCATAGGAATAGGCGGAAGCTTCTCCGTGGGAGTACCAGCTGATTGCTGTGCATGCAGTTTGTGCCTATCTAAATGGAAACATAATCGTGACCGTGTTGACAAACTTATATCTTGACCCCTGACCAGCCATTTACTTATTGGGCACGATGATAAGGCTGTGCGTAAGATTACCCCATAACGCCCTACCCCTGCCTGGAAAAAACATTTACAGTTGTACGCTCGCTCACTGTTACTGTTTACCTGTACAAATCAAAGCACCCGCACCTTCTGTTAGTTTATCTTTATGTTTTATTAGGGATCGGAATTGTTTACATACCTTTATCTGTAAATTGGCATCATACGTCTCTATTGGGTAGCTTGATATTTGTTAGCTAGCAGGTCTGTACTCCATAGCTATAGAACATGTTGGTCCGATAGGGGAATTAGGAAGCCAGTCTGTGTATGCACAGGGATGGAGGTGAACAATGATATATATATTTGGTCATGTTTGGCTCAGAAAAAGGGTTGTTGATGCCCATAAAGCTGAATAAGAGAGAGATCAATAGGATAGGATCAATAAGAGAAGATCAATAGGGAAGCTTACTTTACTGGAAAAAATACCAGCCTTTACTATGTTTATCCCTCTTCCCTATTAATAACATTGGCATCAAATACTAGTTCTACAAGTAGGGCCAGTACATTACCAGCCACATGCCAGCTCTAAGCCCAAAGTACATATTTATTAGTCACTAATATTTAATGATTTTCTTAAAGTGTCCAACCTTGAGCCCTTCTAGGCGTTTACTCATATCAGTTGGTGGCACAGGTTTTTGCCAGTTCCTTGGGTCCCTACATCTGTGGCCCTGTGCAGGCTTGGACTGGCAATCTATAGATTATGGCAAATGCCAGAGGGGCTGCTGTAAGGTGCCATAGACAGTCACTATTTATTGGGCTGGGGGGGCTGTTTGGGCCTCTGTGTACTTGGAATGCCAGGACCCAGGCCCAGACTGGCAATCTGTGGGTTCAGGCAAATGCCAGAGGGGCTGCTGTAAGGTGCCATAGTCACTATTTATTGGGCTGGGGGGGCTGTTTGTGCCTCTGGGTACTTGGAATGCCAGGACCCAGGCCCAGACTGGCAATCTGTGGGTTCAGGCAAATGCCAGAGGGGCTGCTGTAAGATGCCATAGACAGTCACTATTTATTGGGCTGGGGGGGGCTGTTTGGGCCTCTGGGTACTGGGAATGCCAGGGCCCAGGCCCAGACTGGCAATCTGTGGGTTCAGGCAAATGCCAGAGGGGCTGCTGTAAGGTGCCATAGACAGTCACTATTTATTGGGCTGGGGGGGGGGGGCTGTTTGGGCCTCTGGGTACTGGGAATGCCAGGACCCAGGCCCAGACTGGCAATCTGTGGGTTCAGGCAAATGCCAGAGGGGCTGCTGTAAGGTGCCATAGTCACTATTTATTGGGCTGGGGGGCTGTTTGGGCCTCTGGGTACTTGGAATGCCAGGGCCCAGGCCCAGACTGGCAATCTGTGGGTTCAGGCAAATGCCAGAGGGGCTACTGTAAGGTGCCATAGACAGTCTTTATTTATTGGGCCTGTGGGGCTCTGGGTACTTGAAATATCAGGGCCTGCTTATACCATACCTCCCAACTGTCACGATTTCCGTGGGACTGTCCCTCTTTTGACAACTCAGCCCACAGTCCCGGATTCTTACTGAAAAGTCCCTCATTTCCCTTTTATCTCCTGCATTAAAGCTAAAAAAGATACAAATTTAATTAAAAGTAGCTTTTGGCAGAGAGCCCAGAAATCTTAACAAGCGTCAGCAATGTTTCTCAATTTTAATTAAATAAGTGGGCTTTTGGCAGAGAGCCCAGAAAGGTAAAAAGCCCCCCTGCACTTAGATACAGTTGTAACTAATAAGCTAAACAGGTCTCTTGGGGGAACTGAGACTCGCAGATTAAAGTGCAATTTCACCTTTTTCAGCAAAACTGTAATAACACATAAAACAGGACCCCAAAAACGTGTTCAAACTTTAAATAACCTGCCAAATGGGAGTGGTATTTGGGGGGTGTGGTTGTAAAAATGGGCGTGGTCAAAAATGTGTCCCTCTTTCCATTTTCAAAATGTTGGGAGGTATGTTTATACCCCAGTGCAGCCGTGGCCCTGTGACTTGCCATTCTCTGCTCTTCTCCCGCCTCCCCTGTCGCTGCTGCTCTGACCTTCCCTGACTTACACATTACATTAATGTTTGGGAGTTTAACAATTAACTCCTGAATTTCCCACTATGTCCCATTGCAACACACACTCTGCTTGGCACTGAACTCAAGGTGGAAACCTAAGCCCTGATTGTAACTGAAATGGGAGCTGTGGCTGTGCTTATTTGCTTTATAAATGCAGTTTCTATAACTCTCATTGTAATTATAGTACAAGTGTAGGTTGATCTTGAATGTGAGACTGGAGTTTAAGGTTATATACCCACGGGCAATTAAAGTTGCACTAATTGATCTCCCTCCGCATTGTGGCTGTGTGCCAGCTGGGCATCCGTACTTAATGCAGAGGCAAGTGTTTCTCTAGGAGTGTGTGTTTAGATGCCAGCGGGTACATACCCTAAACCCCTGGCTCACATTCAGGCCGAGCCTACGTAATCTATTATTATATACAGCGGGCTGCCAGTTCCTATTGGAATTGCCACAGGAGCTTAGTACAGGTATCGGACCCGTTATCCAGAAAGCTCCAAATTACGGAAAGCCCATTTCCCATAGACTCCATTTTAATCAAATAATTCAGAATTTTACAACTGATTTCCTTTTTCTCTGTAGTAATAAAACTTTACCTTGTGATTGATCCCAACTAAGATATAAATAATCCTTATTGGATGCAAAACAATCCTATTGGGGTTAATTAATGTTTTATTGATTTTTTTTAGCAGACTTAAGGTATGGAGATCCAAATTACGGAAAGACCCCTTATCTGGAAACCCGTTATCCAGAAAGCCCTGAATTACAGAAAGCCCATCTCCCATAGACTCCATTTTAATCAAATAATTCAGAATTTTAAAACTGATTTCCTTTTTCTCTGAACAGCCCTATTGGGTTTATTTCATAGTTAAATGATTCCCTTTTCTCTGTAATAATAAAACAGTACCTGTACTTGATCCCAACTAAGATATAATTACCCCTTATTGGGGGCAGAACAGCCCTATTGGGTTTATTTAATGGTTAAATGATTCCCTTTTCTCTGTAATAATAAAACAGTATCTGTACTTGATTCCAACTAAGATATAAATAATCCTTATTGGATGCAAAACAATCCTATTGGGGTTAATTAATGTTTTATTGATTTTTTTAGCAGACTTAAGGTATGGAGATCCAAATTATGGAAAGACCCCTTATCTGGAATACCCTTGGCATTCTGGATAATGGGTCCGTTACCTGTACATGTATAAAGTGGTTAGGGATTTTGTGAGGGACAGACTTGCCTGGGTCCATAGATAATAAAGAGGGGAGGAGTAGATAACAGGACAGAGTATTATATATATGAGTTGTATCTAATAGCCTCACTACTGAACAGGTTAATGGCAGCTAAACCTTTGTACCCGCTCACACTCGCCGCAGTGTTTGCTGTGGCTCTTATCCAAGGGCTAGGTGTGGGGCGTAGCCACGCGCTCGCCTCTATACATCTCTGTGTACCCCACTGCCCAGACATGCCTCCCCATCGCTCACATTGAATTCCAGCGCACACAGGAATCTGCGGCCCATAACCAACAGAACCTGTTTATCTCTTATATATCAGCACTTCCTACAGTTCATTGGATTTAGGCTTTTATTATCTTTTTCATCAATAAAGCACATTTTCCTTGGTCGGTGCTATCATTAATGGCGAGTAGGTTATGTAGTTAAACTGGGCACTTTCTGGTAGCGCCAAGCTTAGGGCTAAGGGCGCTGGTACATGGAGAGATAAGTTGCCTGTGATAAATCTTCGCTACCTTGGGCGACTAATCTCCCCAAAATGCCTTCCCAGTGGAAGACAGACGGGACAATAAAGGTCCCCATACACGGGCCGATCCGCTCACTTAGCGATGTCGCCAAGTGAGCGGATCTTCTCCCGATATCCTCACCTACGGGTGGGCGATATCGGGAGAATCCAGGGTAATTCGATTGTTTGGCCCTGGGGTCAAACGATCGAATTATAACGATGGGTATAGGAAAATTCAGTCCGGGGACTGCATCGGCTCGTCTCTTACGGGTGGACAATATCGGGAAAATCCAGGATAATTGGATCCTTTGGCCCTGGGGTCAACGATCGAATTATAACGATGGGCATAGGAAAAGTCGGTCTGGGGACCGCATCAACGAGCCGATGCGGTCCCTGATCCGACTAGATTTTCTAACCTGCCCGATTGAGATCTGGCCAATTTCAGGCCAGATATCGGTCGGGCAGGCCCATCGGTAGTGCCCATACACGGGCCGATTAGCTGCCAAATCTGTCTATGAGACCCATATCGGCAGCTAGAATCGGCCTATGTAAGGGGACCTTTAGTCGCTGTGATTTTAAAAATCCACCACTAAATGAATGGCGACTTGTTTGACACGGTAGATCTTGGACACTGTAATTAGTATATTAATGCACGGACAGGCTGTTTTGGTGATTAGTCGCTGCAACTTTGGTTACTGTGATGCAGGGAAAAATTGCAAGCAAGATGTATGATGAAAGTGGTGCATCATGGGATACATGCAGTGTATCCTAGGGCATACAAAGTGATGCCAAGGGCCCTGTGCCGTGCAACAAGGGGTTAATGTGACTGCCAGTAAGTCAAGTGAAGTTTCCAATTGCCTGCACACAATGTCACACCGCGTGTCACTTGTCAATACTGTGTAATGACGCAGGAACCTACTCCCCTCCTGCCCCAGCCTCATCCATTATATTAGCCTCTTGCCAGTCGACATTCCTGAAGGGCCAGAGAGCCGCCTCCCTGGGCCAGTGGCCAGCCTCCCTCACGCAGGCCTGTATCAGGCAGGCCCAGGCCTGTCCGCTTCATTGTGTCCCTTTCAGGGCAGACACAGCCGAGGGAGCAAAATATGTGCACAAATAACAGAGGGCCTGCGATGCTACGAACATTGTTTATGTCTGTTTACCTCCCTCGTCTCCTGGCGAGGCACTAATTAATAGGTAGGACTGTCATCTCTCGACGGATGCAGCTCGCAGTGACCCTGCGAAATTGCACATAGATTTTATCTGCCACGGGGAAGCATGCCGCTAGTCACATTTATAGCCAATATCTGCTGGGAGCGCCCTAATGGGGCTATCTAGGGAGCAGCCTGGCAGGTACAGGTTTTATTAGTAGTGTAACTACAGGTTGCTGGGTCCTACAGAAAAACAATCACTCATGGGCTCATCCACCTGCCTCGAACTGGCCAGACACGTCCACATTTTAGTCTTCTTCAAACATTCAGATATCGGTCGTATGTTTAGATGCAACGATCTTAAACTAACATTCAGGCTGAAATTGTAGGATAAAACCCTAAAAATAACAAATGGGAGGATGTTCTAGACATGAAATAGCACCAATCGTACAAAAGTGACTTCCATTGTTGGTCCCCCAAGGATATCGCCAGATACACAATACATGCGCAGATTTAATCATTATCCAAACCAAATTCTCTAAGATGGCCGATCGACTAAATGGCCAATTGCCATGGTACAAAAATTATCGGGACGATAACGCCAAACCCACACACCGTCCGAAAATCATACGAAACATATCGGTATGTGTATGGCCAGCTTAATCCAGCAAAGGGGATTGTCTGTTTTACCTCCGTTCAGACGCCCACCATTATTTGTTATCCAACCTGCAGCCACTTCAGCTTACAACAGCTTGCTTTACTGTACTATCGCCATGTTGATGTGGTCATCGCCCAATGAGTCTCTACATGCCCAAAGTATGGTCCAGTCATTGACCGTTTGGCCAAAGATTTGATGAGCCCGGTTTGGTTCAGCACATGGATGGCAAGATTGGGCAAAAATCTGCTTGATGAACTTGTCATACAGACAGACCTACACTCCTAGGTTGTACAGATGGCCCAGTGATTAACTGATAATTCAGCTTCAATATATGTTTATGAAAAAAAAAGGTTTTTGGGGGTAATTTTGCTGTGGGGCCCACTAGCACTGAGTTACATGACTGATAGGGACAGATGGCAGGGGCACCCAGGAAGGATGGGGGGCTGCCCGATCTCACACCAGCCTTGACAAGAAGCTTTATTACAAGGACCAGCTCTACACCTACAGGCTGTACTGTTTGTACAAGTGATATAAAGCCTATTGTACATTATAGAGAGAAGTGCTGTCCATGTATGGGGCGGTTATCCAGCACACTTCTTATAAAGCCATAACAAGAAGTCTACAGGGCCCTGGACTGATAGGGGATATTTAACCCGGACACAGAGTGACCATCTGAGTAATTTCTCTTTGTTTTGGGCACCGACAGTGAAAGCCGTGCCCACCCCAAACACATTCCTTCATTGCTAGAGCACAGTTCTTAGCAGAAACAGCCCCTGTCTGTGTAAAATAAAACTGCTCTGGGTTTCTATTATATGTAACGTGATCCCCTGAATGGGAATTACAAGGACTGGCAGTACTTTGTATGTAACTATTGTAAGATCACCTCACTTCTTTCTTACCCTCTGACCAGCCATCAAGAAGACTTCCCGATTGGCCAGTGAAACCCCACAGTGGGGTTCCCTACCTATACTTTCTTCTTTTAGCCCTCATATCTGATATTGCTAAGAATGATCCCCCCCCCCACTACTGTAATACCCAAAAACAATGTATGTGAATGAAAACAAACTACACCATACTGAAGCCTTTGCAGCCGGCTGTGACATACGGGTGACTAATCTCCTCTAAATGCCATCCCACCGGCTAGAATGTAAATCGCCGGTGGGATGGCATACGCGATGCCGTGATTTGCCAAAGTTGTGGAAGTTGCCTTGAGAGGAGACTTCCGCAACTTCGGCAAATCGCGGCGCCGCATATGCCATCCCACCGGCGATTTACATTCCAGATGGCATTTAGGGGAGATTTGTCGCTCGGCGACTATTCTCCCTGTGTGTCACAGCCCTTACAGTTATGCAGTGTCAGAATGGGGGAGGTAGGGCCCACCGGAAAACCTAAGCAAAGGGCCCACCACTCCGGCCTCACCCTGCCTCCCCCCCAGCTAAGGGCCCACCATTTCCCATGAGTACCGGTACCAGTGCAGATGACGCAATGCTTTCTGGCTCCACCACTGCTCCGCGCAGCCTGCCAGTGTGCCGGCGGGGCCCAACAGGACCAGGGCCCACTGCATTTTCTCTGGGTACACCAGTGGGCCAGTACAAACCTGCAGTTATGCTTTAGTGGTAGTATTCTGTAGGTAAGGGTGTGGTCATGTTAGGAGATAATGCCCCTAAGGGCTCATTGAGACACCACTTCAATATCATTCTATAGACTGTAGGGCTGGGCAGCCAGAAGGGCCATAAAGGTGGCTATTCACAGGCTGATAAAAGCTGCCAAGGGACAGAGTCAGCACCTTATCTGCCCGTGTATGGAACCCTCAGGCATGTTATATAATGTTACATAATGCAGGCACTGATGTTCTTGTTATAGTGCTCCAGCTAGGGAGCTGCCGCTGGTACAGGGGGGCTGATAGTGTTAGGGCTTCCTACTGTAATGTAATCTCTTCCCTGCACATTGAGCAGCCTCAGATAGTGTTGGCTTCTCTGTACCTGTAAGCGGATGAGTAATCACCTGTAAGCTGATCCTGCCATTCTGCATTATCAGTTCCCACTCTAGCTGCGCTCCACTGTGCCGCTCACAGCTTCTTCCAGCTTTAAACCCCTGCCACAGATGAATCTTTTATTGATTTTTTTAGTACACTTAGGGTATGGAGATCCAAATTATGGAAAGAACCCTTATCTGGAATACCCTTGGTCCCAAGCATTCTGGATAATGGGTCCTATAACTATACATGCATTATTTTATGTAGCTTCTAGTGTTCCCACTGAAACTTGATTGGCTGAGAGTTACTTAACCAATCAGGTTCTGACAGTCAGAGAGTGAGGGCCTGAGAGTGGGACTGGGGGGTTAATATGTGACCCTTGATGTGCTCCAAGGGAATTGCTGGGTTTTCTGTGTTCCCCTACACCCTCACTTCTGTTTGCAACCATGCCCCAGATCTAATCGCTTATGGGTATACAGGGAGGGGGTAATGTGAATAGGACGAGGACCCCAACACGCCCCTCACTTTTACACCTTGAAGGTTGTGTGTAGGCAATACATCCAACTGTTGTTATCTTGTCCGGGCCTCGGGCGGCTACACTTCTGCACGTACGGTACTTTGTCACTTAACCTACATGCTCAAGTTACACGCCGGCGGAAGGGCCCTTTCTTCTCAAAAGCTTGTGAAATGATCAGTTAGCCAGTGATGGAATCCAGGTCTTCCACGCTTCTCTCTCACCAACCTATATTTAATGAAAATATTTCATGACTTTGTAGTTTTACATACCGTGGGTCAATCCTGGACTGAGCTTCCAGGGGCCCAATAGGAACCCATAGGCACAGGACCCACTAATACCCCTCCATTCCCCCATCATCACAGGATAAAGAGCTCTATGGCCAGGGCCACATTTGCAGTTTATGCTACAGCTGAGAAATGTCAGCTACTAATGTATCAAATTGTAACAACATTTCCTTTGAAGGTGGCATATGGCAGCTCCTAATGGATCAAACTCTCTTCTTCATTTTATACCATTTTAGTGGTTCCATCAATATATAATGCATTTAATTGATTTTACATTTTCCCAGATTTTACCCCTTTTTTTCCTGGTTCCCTGAGAAACATAAAATGAGGGTTCTATGTTATGATAGACAATACAAAGGAATGTAAAGAGCTCATTATGTGCGGTGGGCTGTTTGACAACAATACATTTTGTGAATTACCCTTTTAAATAAGTTGGCTAGCACTTAATCCTAAACATGTTTCTTGAATTAGCTTGTGGTATTCAGCCTATTGTCTATAACGAGCAACCCAGTAAATGATGGGGTTTAGGTATTTTAATCCATTAGGCACCAGTAGGCAGTGAGAGTGATACTTGTGACAGAGATAGCACTTTCATGTACTGCACAGAGCCCAGCATAGCAGTTAGGCATTGCAATATTCCCTAACAGCAGGGCAGGCTCCCTGCCGACACAGCTATTTGCCCTAGTTGGACGGAAATCTACTTATTCAGCTTTCTGTGTGCCACTGCTTGCTGAGGGTCGCTGCCCATTCACATCAATGGGAAGGGCCACGGGGCATCCCGCAGAGGCAGTTATTGGGGGGTAACATTGACTGCTGGATTTTCTAGCCTATACACATCAAGGGTGACCTATTTCACCTGCAACTGCTGGGAACTGTAGAGGAAGTATTGATAATAAAGAGAAGGAATGGGGGGATAGGATGGTACCCTATGGCATTAATCCCACAGTCCAGTAACGCACCTCTTTATTTTGCTGCTCCGGGGGCACCATACGTGGGATATCAGTGCAGAAAGAAAGAGCTTTAGTGGGATAGGTACAGCAAGCCTTTCCATCTGTAGGCCAGTGGTATGATTTTGCCAGTGCATTGGAGCTGGGAGTAATAGAGCTTGCACATAATTTGCCGGGTAAAACAAGGACAGCCCTGTGCTGCCCTGGCATTTATTCCATAGTCATTTGGGCTCATTTAGGTGGGGCTAAAGTGCCACTTTTATCCACTAGTGGCTTAAGGTGGCCATACACGTGAAGATCCGCTTGCTTGGCGAGGTCCCCACCTATGGGCGGGCAATATTGGGGAAAATGTAGGCTAATTCGATCGTTTGGCCCTGGGGTCAAACGATCGAATTATAATGGCGGCAATGGGGCGGCATTGGCACGTTGATGCGGTCCCCCATCCGACTGAATCTTTTAACCTGGCCGATCGATATCTGAGCAATTTTAGGCCAGATATTGGTTGGGCAGGCCCCTCGTTTCTGCCCCTACACGGGCCGATAAGCTGCTGAATCGGTCTAAGGGACCCATATCGGCGGCTACAATTGGCCCGTGTATGGGGACCTTACCTTATTGCCCCATTTGTCTTTGCTCTAATACAGCCCATCATTCCAGAGATAAGCATAGCAGATAGCACAGTATGTATGAATGGAGACCATAGCTTTGAATTCATCTATGAACCCCATTCCTTGGGAGCATCTCATTGGTACATATGATTGGTACGGGAGCAGAGAGATCACTCCAGTAGCTCCGACACCTATGGTTGTGTTAGTAATACTCAGTAATACACAGGTAAGCATTGCACTCTGTACAGAATAACCTCTGCCGATGTGTTTTCCTGAACGCTTATAATAAAGTGAAAGTCAGATTGTTGTTTTCCCTTGTGTATATCAGTGGATAAAAGGACTGTACATTACTGATTTCAGAGAAGGAAGTAAAGAACAGAACTAAATTTCCCCTGTGTGGCAGCTTCCGGGGCCACGTGAGAATAACATGAGAATGCATGGAACAAGCCCAGCGGTGGCAGGGGCAGGGATTTAGGGGGGTCCGGGCTTTAATAAACTTGTGCAAAACATAACATTTGCTGAGGCTTTGGGGATGGGGCCCAAGTTATTTAGTTGCACAGAATAGTGCACTGAGCTCTGGTCTGGTTTTCCCACCGTGTATCAGTGACAGGCACCGGCTAAAGGATGACTTCTAGGAGGGGGGGAATAGGAAAAAACATGAGAGAGGGAAAGATTAGGGAGATGGAGGGAAAATTGTGTCCCCTCGCACAGAGAGCATTGGAGACAAAGGGCTGGATTAGCATTCCCAAACAGGGATAGATTAGCCTGTTTATTCTGCTTGTGTTGATTTAAAATATTTAGCATAATTAGCAAGTGAATGGCAAGGCATTGTGTGCTGTGAGCAGAAGGGAGCTGGGCTGGAGATAGGAGAGCAATATCTGTGTCAGACAGGACCCCCCTGCCTCTCTGTGTATGGCATGGAGAGAAAGGAAGCATTTTATGGAACGGTAGTGGCTCGCTGGGAGCAGCAATTAGGCACCTGGGTGTTAGCTTTACTGCAGTGAGGTAGGACTGGGGCTGCCGGGGCAATAAGATGTTACAGCAGCCATTATGTGCCACAACTGAAAGCTTTTAAAGGGGCAATAAGCTTCACAGGAGATGAGCTATGACAATAAGTAGAGAGGCTGTACATAGCAGTGGCGCTATAGGGCATCAGGCCTCTTGCAGGAACCATAAAGGGGACAGGCACATGATCTGATGGTCTTAAGGGTTAATAAGGCTCATTTGCTAACCATGTACAGACGCACAGGTGCAATTTGCTGGGGGGGGCACACAATGACCCCCAAACCCACACATAAATGTTCCTACTGACAGGCCTTTTGTAATTATTCACTTTGCCGAATTCAATGGCAGAATTTATATGCACCGTATGAATTCGTAAAATGTATATTTGCCTTGACTACTAACATGTAACAATACACTGAAAGGTTAATCTGTGTCACAGCCACTTTATTATAGGAATACTGAAATGGGAAAACATATTTTAACCCATCAGTTAATAGAGCTTCTCCAGCAGAATCCTGCATTGTAATCTCTTTTTCCCATGGCACTAGCCATATTCTTCATTTCCCAGGCTGCCACAGCCATGTGACCTGTGCTCTGATAAACTTCAGTAACACTTTACTACTGCGCTGCAAGTTGGATTGACATCCCCCCCAGCAGCCGATCAGCAGAACAATGGGAAGGGGGCAAGATAGCAGCTCCCAGTAGGTATCAGAATAGCACTCAATAGTAAGAAATCCAAGTCCGGCTTGGGACTCCTCCAGTTACATGGGAGTAGGAGAAACAATAGGTTAGCTGAAAGCAGTTCTAATGTGTAGCGCTGGCTCCTTCTGAAAGCTCAGACTCAGGCACACTTTACTGCTGCGCTGCAAGTTGGAGTGATATCCCCCCCCTCGCCCCCAGCAGCCGATCAGCAGAACAATGGGAAGGGAGCAAGATAGCAGCTCCCAGTAGGTATCAGAATAGCACTCAATAGTAAGAAATCCAAGTCTGGCTTGGGACTCCTCCAGTTACATGGGAGTAGGAGAAACAATAGGTTAGCTGAAAGCAGTTCTAATGTGTAGCGCTGGCTGAAAGCTCAGACTCAGGCACACTTTACTGCTGCGCTGCAAGTTGGAGTTCTGACTCACGACCTTAAACCTTGATTCCCCCGATGTTACTGAACTACAACTCAAACTTTTCTTAAACAGATAACGAGGGGTTATTGTATTCTGGTAGCTGTAGCCTAAGATCATCAGAGGACCCAACAGGTCAGTTGAAAACAATGGGTGACTCTGGGGACGGCTGAATGCTATGCAGTGTGACTGAGCATAATGTTCTGGTTGGAATGTGCATTGACAAGTTAAATCCCTTACGTATTGCATTGAATATTATCAGTAATAAGGCTTTAAGGAACTGTGTTACTGATAAAAGGCTTCATAGCATCAATATTTGCTCTTAGGCAATAAGCCTCTGCCCAGCACGGTACTGGCGCAGCGAGGAGCTACATTGTGCCACTGGGAAGCTAAATGCAGAGCTCATTTTATGGCAGAGACGCACACAGCATTGATCCAGTACAATAGCTATGGCCCAGCTCGGCAGCCTCTCTGCTTTGTCACTTTCAGGAAACGGGCAAGTCTGGGCAGGCAAGCTGGGCCAGCGCCTCTGTACTGGGTGCAGCCCGTCACTCTTTAACTTCTTCACACCCACTACCACATCGGTCCCGGCAACACCGGCCTTGCTGCTGGGTTCTTTGCTTGTACAGGTATGGGATCCGTTATCTGGAAACCTATTATCTAGAACTGCGGGAAAGCCATCTCCCATCGACTTCATTATAAGCAAAGAATTCAACATTTTAAAACATATAATACATATAAAACAGTACCTGTACTTGATCACCACTAAGATATAATTACCCCTTATTGGGGCAGAACAGCCCTATTGGGTTTATTTAATGGTTAAATGATTCCCTTTTCTCTGTAATAATAAAACAGTACCTGTACTTGATCCCAACTAAGATATAATTACCCCTTATTGGGGGCAGAACAGCCCTATTGGGTTTATTTAATGGTTAAATGATTCCCTTTTCTCTGTAATAATAAAACAGTACCTGTACTTGATCCCAGCTAAGATATAATTACCCCTTATTGGGGCAGAACAGCCCTATTGGGTTTATTTAATGGTTAAATGATTCCCTTTTCTCTGTAATAATAAAACAGTACCTGTAATTGATCCCAACTAAGATATAATTACCCCTTATTGGGGGCAGAACAGCCCTATTGGGTTTATTTAATGGTTAAATGATTCCCTTTTCTCTGTAATAATAAAACAGTACCTGTACTTGATCCCAGCTAAGATATAATTACCCCTTATTGGGGCAGAACAGCCCTATTGGGTTTATTTAATGGTTAAATGATTCCCTTTTCTCTGTAATAATAAAACAGTACCTGTACTTGATCCCAACTAAGATATAATTACCCCTTATTGGGGGCAGAACAGCCCTATTGGGTTTATTTAATGGTTAAATGATTCCCTTTTCTCTGTAATAATAAAACAGTACCTGTACTTGATCCCAACTAAGATATAATTACCCCTTATTGCCCCAATTTGATCAGGCAGTTTGATGATTTTTATACCATTGCCCAACTGTGTGATGAGTTAACTGGCAGATGATGGTATTAGCATGTATGTTTGCCCCAGTCTGGGTCCCACCACTTACAGAGGTTCCTGGCCTTTGTCAATCTTCCCAATTTCCCTCTGCAGTAACTGTGAGCCAAGAAGCCTCACCCAGGCCACCCATTGGGAGAAGAAGCACTTTGCCACCTAGGCCAACTCCGCCTTGACTGGCTATGTACCAGCATCTTTACAGGTTCCTTATCTGCTCCTACTCCACTGCCATAAGTGTCTCTCTTGTGTGGTACCCTCGAGCCTTTTGTGTTCCCATCTCCTCATTCTTCCTAATATCATTTATATTCCTGCCATTCTCATCCCTCCTGCATCCATCCCTCTCCCGCTCTCTCTCCCCTTTCGTTCCTTTCAAAGTACACAGAGTTCTTTCTGAATAGCTTCTCAGTGCCCCCGGACTGCAGCCTCGGAACACTGTAACAGGCACTGGCGAAGCTCCTATTGTCTGGGACTTTCCCTCTAAATACCTCTTATCCAGGAGATGAGACAGAAAGCTTTGGAACTGCTGGAGCTGCTCGGCCCCCCCTCATTGCTCAATGGCTGTGGGACATGAACCCGTAGTACTGCCCGTATCTATCAGACATGGGCCGATCGCTGGTCAGTATTTCAGTGCACCGTTTGCCAGTTATAGGTTTATTCTGAGGGAAGGAATTCTGCAGGAAGCTCAGAATTACGGAAATCCTGTCTCCTATAGACCCCATTTTAATCAAATAATTCCGATTTTTAAAATTGATTTCCTTTTTCTCTGTAATAATAAAACAGTACCTGTACTTGATCCCAACTAAGATATAATTACCCCTTATTGGGGGCAGAACAGCCCTATTGGGTTTATTTAATGGTTAAATGATTCCCTTTTCTCTGTAATAATAAAACAGTACCTGTACTTGATCCCAACTAAGATATAATTACCCCTTATTGGGGGCAGAACAGCCCTATTGGGTTTATTTAATGGTTAAATTATTCCTTTTCTCTGTAATAATAAAACAGTACCTGTACTTGATCCCAACTAAGATATAATTACCCCTTATTGGGGCAGAACAGCCCTATTGGGTTTATTTAATGGTTAAATGATTCCCTTTTCTCTGTAATAATAAAACAGTACCTGTACTTGATCCCAACTAAGATATAATTACCCCTTATTGGGGGCAGAACAGCCCTATTGGGTTTATTTAATGGTTAAATGATTCCCTTTTCTCTGTAATAATAAAACAGTACTTTGTATTTGATCCCAACTAAGATATAATTAATCCTTACTGGATGTAAAATAAACGTATTGGGTTTAATTAATGTTTTATTGATTTCTTAGTAGACTTAAGGTATGAAGATCCAAATTACGGAAAGACCCCTTATCCAAAATACCATTGGTTCCAAGCATTCCGGATAACAGGTCCTATACCTGTATATCCATTCTCAGGGCCTCTTCAGCCTTACATATGCCCTTTGTATCTTTACTGATCTCTCCCCTAAGGGCTCTCTATGAACCTAAAACCATCCCATTCAGCCACCAGGGGAGCACTAACAGTGACACTGCTTATTTCCGCTTAGAAACCATCAGTAGCCGTAACTCTTTATACTATAAAGGCATCTAGTCACATTTATTGGCAGGGTGAATACTTGTTAATCATTTACTCTTCTGTCTTTTATCCGCTTCTTCTTGTTACAACAGTCCGTGTGGGGCTTGAAGCGCTCAGTAAATGTGACTCAGCACGGAGCTTTCCAATTTATTCCTGGCAAAAAGGCATCCGTGAGAGGCGCAACCTGCACTTTTAGTATCATGTAGAGACCAGTATTCTGAGACAATTTGCAATTGGTCTTCATTTTTTTATTTTTGTAACTTTTTTAATTATTTCACTTTTTGTTTAGCAGCTCTCCAGATTGGAATTTCAGCAGCTATCTGGTTGCTAGGGTCCAAATGACCTTAGCAGCCAGTGAGTGGTTATAATGAGAGACAGGAATATGAATAGGAGAGAACCTGAACGCAAAAATAGGTTAGAAAAAGTACCAATAACAATTAAATTGTAGCCTCACAGAGCAATAGTTTTTGGCTGCCGGGGTCAGCGACCCCGATTTGAAAACTGGAAAAAAGGCAGAAGAGGAGGGCAAATAATTCAAAAACTATAAAAAAATAAATAACGAAGATCAGTTGGCCATTCTTAAAGGTTAACCGCCCCTTTAAAGACATTCCTGTAGGTGTGTATGGTCTGCCTATATATCTTCCTATTGTTTTATATCTACAACTGGCCTGTGGGCCACATGTGGCCCTGCAAAGAGTTTTTACTGCCCCCAGTCTGCTTATTGGCTACATAGACACCATCATCATCATCTAAATAGAATCTGGTCCATAACACTATGGGGCAGATTAATACATAATAGAGCTTAATACATACAAACTCACCCACGTTCTATTCATTCCTATGGGATTTATAGAAGTGTATTTATCAATAAATGAAATCTGTCCAAATTGATAATATTTCTATATGTTCAATTTTACAGTAACCTGCTACACAGAATGCTACCAATCCTGGCAATGCCATTCTATTACTTGATTCACTGTAGTAATAAAACATTGCCTTCTAATTGATTATATTAATCCAGCATCAATCCTTGTGGATGTCAAAACAATTTTACGACTGTAGACTTTAAATAGGTTTCAGAGGCACAGTGTCCCAAAATATGGAAAGATCCATTGTGCGGAAACCACTAAATCATTAGCTTTCTGAATAATAAATCCCATGTACATTTGTATTTAGGAGGACTGAACTGTCCTACTTGGGGCATAATCTGCACGGAGGTCTAATATAAATGGACCTATGTAATGGGGACAGAGGAAGGCAAGTATTATCAGCTCTTTCACTTTATGCCCAAGCAATTTGCAGTTGGTAAGCACATAAAGTGGAGCATACAGGAGCAGCAGCCTTGCATAGCTTTAGGGTGAAGCCACACAAAGCTACTAGTAGCAGCTACTTGTTGTGGCTACTAAAATAGACAATGCTGATCATTTACTGATAATTGTCTCTACATGTGTTTTAGCAGAGACAATTCTCAGTATTGTCTATGGCAGGGGATTTTCTGGCCTTTCGTAGCCGTGACAAGTAGCTGCTACTAAGTAGCTCCATGTGTCTTCGCCCTATGTACAACAGCTGGGGAGCCAGAGGAGGATAACTCCTCACAACAGAGGCAATATAATATTGGTTAAAGTGTAGGGGGAGCCGTGTTTAGGACTAACCCTTTTCCTCTACTCTGTAGGTAGATTTTACTTGCTACTGAGTTTCTCTGTGACTTGTTTTGGGCTAGTTTTCCCTTTAGTTGACCCATGCTTGCCAGTTCTCTTTATGCTGCCTGGTTTCACCATTCCTCTGACCTCAGTGTAGACTCCCTTTGCCCCATTGACCTGTATTCTGCTTGTCACCTCCTTTATTAAGGTCACGTAGACCGCTCTTCTTCCCTCCAATGGCAGATAGAGACATCAGTTGTACTGGGATTTCTCCCCCCTCTCTATTTACCTTGGAGATTTGCTAAATCAAGCTCAACAGAGCTGAAAACTCAAATAATTGAAATGCAGGGCAATGTGTAGGCATCCCTATCCATCTTAAGGAGGCCCTGGGGTATTCTTTAGCAGTTCTGCTCATATCATGTTTATAGGTTAATGTTACTTGGACAACTTTGCCAGAGCCAGAGCACTATATACTATTACACACATTACTATTACGGAGTATGTTCTTAGTAGTGGGTTTCTCCAGGTACTCCGGTTTCCTCCTACAGGCAGGTTAATTGGCTCCTTATAAAACCACCCCTGGTTTGTGTGAAAGGGGTTAGATTGTAAGCTCCACTGGGGCAGGGACTGATGGGAATGGGATAGGGACATTAGATTGTAAGCTCCACTGGGGCAGGGACTGATGGGAATGGGATAGGGACCTTAGATTGTAAGTGCCACTGGGGCAGGGACAGATGGGAATGTGATAGGGACCTTACATTGTAAGCTCCACTGGGGCAGGGACTGATGGGAATGTGATAGGGACCTTAGATTGTAAGCTCACTGGGGCAGGGACTGATGGGAATGTGATAGGGACCTTATATTGTAAGCTCCACTGGGGCAGGGGCTGATGGGAATGTGATAGGGACCTTACATTGTAAGCTCCACTGGGGCAGGAACTGATGGGAATATGATAGGGACCTTAGACTCTAAGCTCACTGGGGCAGGGGCTGATGGGAATGTGATAGGGACCTTAGATTGTAAGCTCCACTGGGGCAGGGACTGATGGGAATGTGATAGGGACCTTAGATTGTAAGCTCACTGGGGCAGGGACTGATGGGAATGTGATAGGGACCTTAGATTCTAAGCTCCACTGGGGCAGGGACTGATGGGAATGGGATAGGGACCTTAGATTGTAAGCTCACAGGGGCAGGGACTGATGGGAATGTGATAGGGTCCTTAGATTGTAAGCTCCACTGGGGCAGGGACTGATGGGAATGTGATAGGGGCCTTAGATTGTAAGCTCCACTGGGGCAGGGACTGATGGGAATGTGATAGGGGCCTTAGATTGTAAGCTCCACTGGGGCAGGGACTGATGGGAATGTGATAGGGACCTTAGATTGTAAGCTCCACTGGGGCAGGGACTGATGGGAATGTGATAGGGGCCTTAGATTGTAAGCTCCACTGGGGCAGGGACTGATGGGAATGTGATAGGGGCCTTAGATTGTAAGCTCACTGGGGCAGGGACTGATGGGAATGGCATAGGGACCTTAGATTGTAAGCTCACTGGGGCAGGGACTGATAGGAATGTGATAGGGGCCTTAGATTGTAAGCTCCACTGGGGCAGGGACTGATGGGAATGTGATAGGGGCCTTAGATTGTAAGCTCCACTGGGGCAGGGACTGATGGGAATGGGATAGGGGCCTTAGATTGTAAGCTCCACTGGGGCAGGGACTGATGGGAATGGGATAGGGACCTTAGATTGTAAGCTCACTGGGGCAGGGGCTGATGGGAATGTGATAGGAACCTTAGATTGTAAGCTCCACTGGGGCAGGGACTGATGGGAATGTGATAGGGACCTTAGATTGTAAGCTCACTGGGGCAGCGACTGATGGGAATGATGTATAATCCCTGTAGAGCGAGCCACTACTCCCCTCTATTCAAGTGCAAGAGACTATATAACGTTTAAAATGATCAAAGTACATATTTTCCCCCCAAACCACCCAACTGAATATGACAGCAAATCAAGACAAGATCCAATGTATTTTTTTTTTATACAAAAATGAATTTATTTGCGGAACACACACACTTGGAAGCTCATACAAGCGTGCTGTCGTTTTTATTCATCCGAAAAACAGTGGCCCACTTTTCAGTCACCCTTCTACCCCAATTGCAATTGCATAATAATGTTTGAACCATTCAGGCAGGAGATAAACAGAGTCATAAAATCTGCATTGTTGGCTGCCTTCTTTTCTGTTCAAACACAAGCATTCTCACACACTCTCATTCCCTTCCTCAGATAGAAAAAAAACAAAAGAGAAAACTACTGGACACCTTTTTCTCCCAGTAGCTATTTCCCGACTCTCTTTGTTGCCAGGGCAGCGTCTATGGCAATGTGGAAGCCGACAGAAATTGGTTTTGAGAAAAAAATATACGTTGAATATTTGTTTTTATATATATATATATATATATATTTAAGGTATTATTACACCAAGCCTGTACATCTTGATATCACTCTGTCTGATTTCTCAGTAACAAGGGATTAGGAATGAAAGACAGGCAATAGGAGGCTAAATAAAGTTAGATTTGTTGTGTCTGGTTAAAATTTCTAAAATAAAAAGAAATCACCCCCCAATAATAACAGTATTCCTAATGACATTAAACACATTAGGTTTAGGTATTTTCGTTTTTTTTTCGTTGTCTATCTGTTTTTTTTTTTCTCCCATTTCTACCGCTGTTATATAAAAAAAGATTAGAAGACAGATAACGGGCAACTCTTCGGCCTGTGGAAGAGAGAAAGAGAGAGGGAAGGGCACATTGCACATATTCCAGAAGTGATCATACATCAGACTCATCTGATATCACATTGTCTGTATTTCGCCCTACCCACAATACAGAGGTAACACCTAAGTTCGTTTTGAAAATACCTAGAAAAATAAGTACAAAAAGGTTCTTTATTTAAGTACTGTTCTTTTCATCATGGACAGAGGGAACGGGACAGTCTTCTGCCCAGCGTATCTGCTGCCCGACAGCTCAGGCCACTGGAGGAGCGTTCAGCGGGATAGACCCGATCTATTCCCAAACTGTGTAAACTCCAGAATCGGTACCCTCTGCTCTGCAAAGGATTTCATAAATGTTCATAAAAGTTCTTAGTAAATATAAATTTATTTATATAAGTGTCTATCTGTGTCCCTGTATGGCAACATTATATATAGGAGCCCAAGGCAGACCAGTCATTGAGCTCTGCGGGAAATTCCTCATTGAGATCAAAAAGCTGTTCGATATTGGCAGAGTTTGACAGATAATCATTCCTGTTCTCTTCCCACGGGTGCTGGAGGAAGGAGGTGGCCAGGAAGGTCTCATCAAAATCCAAGCTGTTTTGGACCACCGCTTGGTCCTGTCCCAGTGGGTACCACTGCTGTGGGCAGTCGATGTGCTTTCCATGAACGGTGAGGTCGACAGAGCGCGTAACTGGGCTCAGGGGAGGCGTGACTTCCAGGTCCTCGAAGGCCGAGAAGTTAACCCCATTCATTGAAGAGTCGAAGATCACTTCCCAGTCAAAATCACCTTTCAAGGACCCCAATTCAGTCTGCTCCTCTTGGCAGAGCATAGGGGAGCTGGAGAGGCGTGGGGCCTTAAACATGCGTTTGGGCAATGGCTGCTTGCGCTTGTGGGACTTCCCATCGCTTATGGCATTCCAGCCATGCTCTCCTAATGCATTCCAGCCTTGCTCACCGGTTGCCTCCTCGAATTCCTTCAGCAGTTGGTGGGACTCCGAATTGACGCTCAACTGCCAGGGGGAACCTCTGTTGCTATTACCGGAGGCTGCAGCCTGGGCGCTAGCGAAGGCCGGATGGATCTGCACAGGCGGGAGTCTGCGCTTCTTCATGGCCCCATTCATCAGGCGATCGGCATATTGTGGGTCAATCTTCCAGAAGCCTCCTTTGCCAGGCTCATCTTTTTCCCGTGGGACTTTGATGAAACACTTATTCAGGGAGAGGTTGTGTCTAATAGAATTCTAGTTGGGAGAAAAAAAGAAAATTAGATGAAAATTGATCATTCTGAAATTTATGGAGAAAACTTATGGAGTTGGGAATAATGCAAGTTGGGCAGAGAAAGCCCTTGTTTTTTGTTTTTCCCCAGGCCTAGTCTGAGATACAGATGTAGGGAGGGAAGAATGGGTAGAAAGGGAGTTGGAAGCTAAAAACAAAAAGATTGGAATCATAAAATAGTAGAGAAAGGAAGATCCAGTGGGCTGAGCGTGCTGACTTTATAGCCACATATCCTCCTTTGACCTCTCCAATTCCTAGCCATCCCAAATACCTTCCCCCTTAACCGCCTCTTCTATTTAGACAAAAGGAGGGGCGACCTTTGTAGAATCCCCTGGCTTACGGGAATGGTGGGACAGAGGAGGAGCAGAATGGGAAATGTGTGTCTATTCTGGGGGTGTAGATCACGCTTTCTACTTTTAAATAATAACGCCGGGCAAAAATGGGTTAAAATAAGGATATCTCCCACCTTTCTGCCATCAAATCCCCAGGGATCCCGGATCTTCCTGATCCGCTAGTTACTGTTTAATAAAGTTTAACAGGCGGGGGGAACAAATTCCTCTGCTCGTCTTTGAGCCCCCCTCCCATCCATTCTCTCTATTCATCACTCTCCTCTGGATGCTTATTGCTTGGCCTGTTAAACATATTTATCATTCCTGCCTCAGCGGCTTCCATCCTAACCACCTGTGTCGGGGTAACCCCCCCCCCCCACCTACACTAATGTTTAATTAAACCTCACCAAAGACTTGGCTTGGGAGGGAGGGGGGGGGAGAGGATTTATTTTCTGCCTCCAGGAAACTTTGTCTGAGAGCCCTTCTCAATAAAAGCCCTGCAGACCACACATATTTATAATGTAAATGTGCCACAAGCACATATTTATCCCAAATTACTGAACACACACACGTATATATAAATAAGCTACATGTCACTGCAGTAAATGGACTGTCATTAGCATCACAGAAGAGGGGCATCGGGGACAAGTTCTTTAAACTAGCAGGGAGGGCCTCTTTCTTTCCTTCCAGGAAGCTCACCCCCCCCCACCCCACCTGACTGTACAAGATCCCCCTATAAACCAATCTCAAATGGACCCTCCTACTCACAATCCATTACTTAGAACAATGGGGTGTCAGGGCCACACAGAAAGTACAGAACTGCGGGGCGGGGGGGCTGACACCCAGCTAAATAAAACACCAATGTACAGCAATGGCCCTGAATAAGGGAGAACTATCATGCACTACACATTAACCATTAAGCTTTTCAATACAATTAATTAGTTCATCTTTAGAAGAATGTTGACGGGGATGGATGCACAGCTCCCGCCGGCAAGGGTTAATGAGCCATGTGACGCTGTGGGATGTAGGAAGCGCAAAATAGTAACTCAAGGTTCACGGAACCACAGAGTAATTATACACAGGGGACAGGCAGAGAGAAGCAGAACCATACCACTGTGTGCCTTATTGCCTCAGCACTACAACAGCAGCTTCAGGCGTAAGGTAAAGGCAAGTTAGACCGCGTTGTTATGAGGGAATATTAACAGATTGCAATGTATAAATAATATATGGTATATAATAGTCTTGCCATCCCCATCCGCATACATACCTGCCAGGTGGGGTCGGCGTGTCGGAAGTAGCAGAAGTTGTCGGTGATCCACTTGTAAATGGCAGACAGTGTGATCTTGGTCTTCTTGCTTGCTTGCATTGCCATACAGATGAGGGTGGCGTAGGAATAAGGGGGCTTCACATGCGGGTTGGTCTTGTAATCGATATCTTCCATTGGCTGGAGTCCCAGGTGGGACGCCCGCGAGGTGGACGAGGAGATGGGTTTTCCTGGGGTATGTGGCATGCCCAGGCAAGCGGGGTCGGCGGCCAGAGGAGAACAGGGGGCACCGGATAGATGTTTGTAACCATGGGAGTCCCCAGATGATGGTGCTTTACCCACGTTGGCATTGAGTATGGAGAATTCTTGTAGCCACTGTAAGCTGGTCAGACTGTCGTCCAGGTTAACCGAGCTAGAAAAGGAATCTTGGCCTTGCTCCCCCTCAGCCTGGAAAGTCACCCAGCTGTCCTCCATGTCTATCGGGGCCACTGTGGGCAGGTCAAACATTAATAAAGCCTGGTGATCCAAGAACTGCTCCTACAATGCAACCAGAGAATGGTCTGTTAGAAACATGGTGTCATGGAAAGTGCTGATTGGGTTACTTATCCTAAAGCATGTCCCTCTTAAGGCCAAGGCACCCTAGGGTGCTGACGTAGCAAAACCTTACCCAGTGAGATGTCATTACCTCTGTGGGGGAACCCTAGCTCCTGGTCCCACCCTACGTCATTTTATTTGTAAGGTGATCTTAACTGCATATTGTGTGCTAATGGTAGGCATTGCTGGGAATAGGATGGAAGCTAGGTAGGTATAACTGTTTTCAAACAAACATAACATTAAAAATTAAAACATTTTCAAACAAAGTGAAAATAAAAACTTAGTATAAAATTAAATTTGCTTAAAAACTTATTATAGACCCTAAAACAGAGACATCCCAGACTAGAATTCCCAGGCTTTCCTGTGAGTGGGAGGCTAATTCCCGAAGGTGGGACGGAGGAGACATTCCAATAGTTAGTTATTCCTCCTTTCATGAGAAGCAAAAGATTAATATCTTCTAAATTTCTCACCAGCATAAAGTCAAGGTTGGCTAGATAATTCCGCTGTGTTGGACCCCCACCGGGCCAACAATAAACAGTATGCATGGTTTATCCTTTAGCCCAAGAACAGCCGCTCACACACACAGCATGGGAATTTCTGTCTGGCTGCACCTGTCCTGGCCCAAAGCACATTCACCTTGGCCTATACAGGAGCATATGGACCAGCAGTTATAGATATAGCACCCCTATAAAGCAATGCACCCCTTACTCACACTCAGCTCTTTCATTACTATGGGGCCAAATGATACTCTAGCTCTGCCATTAGAATAAAGATGGTGTTTGCCGTTTCTTATACAGTGCCAATGAGCCAATGGGCAGAGCTTTGCAATATAGGAACTTATATTAACATACAAAGGGCACAGATTGCAACAGTGGGGGCCCCACACACTATTTGTGATATATAGGTGGGGCCCCATAGCAGGGATGCCAAGTGGGCCCCCCATAGCAGCCCTGGTTCTTTGGAGAAACCAAGGGCAGAGCCGGTATAAGACATGGATCTGTGCAAGAGGAATAGAGGGGGGGGACTGGTCAGTGGGCCAGCTATTTAGGGTAGGCTTGATTAAAATGCACCTCACATTCCCCCCCATCACTCCCCTTCCAAAGTCACTGCGAAGTGGTGCCAAAGCCTGGGTGACGTGCAGACATTTTGTGCGCCCAGCCGTGCCAGCTATAAGAGCCCTTTCATAAGCTGGATGCCAGGTCATTGGGAAATATATGGCCGTCCCATCCAGCGGCAGCACAAAGTGTCAGCGTCCAGAACACAAAAACCAACGCCCGAGCCCAAGAGCTTGCAATTTATCCCCAATTCTAGCAATCCATTAGTGTTCAGTTTTAGCAGAAGCAAACAAAAAACAAAGAAAAGCACTAGAAAAAGTAATTAAGAAACAATTTAAAGGTAATAAGAGAGAGTAGGGCATATACAGGTACAGCAGTCTGTATTTACCTGAGGTACAGTGGGTCCCAATAGAGCAGAACTAGGCAGGAAGGTTCTGGAAGCAGCAGCAGCAGCAGCAGCGGCAGCAGAGGTGGTGGGGAGATGAGTTATTGCCCTGCCAGCTCTTTTCCTATTTACCCCCCTGACTCTGCTGCCAGGCATTAAGTACCAGAGGCTCTGAAAGGCTTCTCTGGGCACCATGACAACAGCCCGCCCCCATAAACAGCTTTGAGAACTCCTATTGGCTGAGACATCACCATGGAGCACTCAGTCATCCACCCCTCTATTCCTGTGGCTGCTGTGAGTGCAGGTTGCAAGTCAGGCATTGTTTTGCATGAAATAAATAGTATTTGTGCATACACAGGGGGGCAGGAAGGTGCAAGGGGGGCTGGAATGTGCCTTTCACTCAACCAGGTGTCTGCTTTTCCTGCTACAACTTTGCAGCATTCAATAATGTTTTGTAATTGGGGAAACTTTTCGGGTTACTGACATATTATATAATCACTGACGTATAAGTTTCAAAGGGTCAAAATCACTGGATGGCAGGGAACAGTCCTTTCACTTTTATACCGGAGGGTGCACCACCTAGTTGCAGAGCTTGCAATTCATTTACTGCACTGGCAGAAACTGATATATAGGTATAGGATCATAGACTCCATTTTAATCAAATCATTCAGAATTTTAAAACTGATTTCCTTTTTCTCTGTAGAAATAAAACAGTACCTTGTAATTGATCCCAACTAAGATATAATTACCCCTTATTGGGGGCAGAACAGTCCTATTGGGTTTATTTAATGGTTAAATGATTCCCTTTTCTCTGTAATAATAAAACAGTACCTGTAATTGATCCCAACTAAGATATAATTACCCCTTATTGGGGGCAGAACAGTCCTATTGGGTTTATTTAATGGTTAAATGATTCCCTTTCTCTGTAATAATAAAACAGGTACCTGTAGCTTGATCCCAACTAAGATATAATTACCCCTTATTGGGGCAGAACAGCCCTATTGGGTTTATTTAATGGTTAAATGATTCCCTTTTCTCTGTAATAATAAAACAGTACCTGTACTTGATCCTCAACTAAGATATAATTACCCCTTATTGTGGGCAAATCAACCCTATTGGGTTATTTAATGGTTAAAATGATTCCTTTTTCTCTGTAATAATAATACAGTACCTGTACTTGATCCCAACTAAGATATAATTACCCCTTATTGGGGGCAGAACAGCCCTATTGGGTTTATTTCATGGTTAAATGATTCCCTTTTCTCTGTAATAATAAAACAGTACCTGTACTTGATCCCAACTAAGATATAATTACCCCTTATTGGGGGCAGAACAGCCCTATTGGGTTTATTTAATGGTTAAATGATTCCCTTTTCTCTGTAATAATAAAACAGTACCTGTACTTGATCCCAACTAAGATATAATTACCCCTTATTGGGGCAGAACAGCCCTATTGGGTTTATTTAATGGTTAAATGATTCCCTTTTCTCTGTAATAATAAAACAGTACCTGTACTTGATCCCAACTAAGATATAATTACCCCTTATTGGGGCAGAACAGCCCTATTGGGTTTATTTAATGGTTAAATGATTCCCTTTTCTCTGTAATAATAAAACAGTACCTGTACTTGATCCCAACTAAGATATAATTACCCCTTATTGGGGGCAGAACAGCCCTATTGGGTTTATTTAATGGTTAAATGATTCCTTTTTCTCTGTAATAATAAAACAGTACCTGTACTTGATCCCAACTAAGATATAATTACCCCTTATTGGGGGCAGAACAGCCCTATTGGGTTTATTTCATGGTTAAATGATTCCCTTTTCTCTGTAATAATAAAACAGTACCTGTACTTGATCCCAACTAAGATATAATTACCCCTTATTGGGGCAGAACAGCCCTATTGGGTTTATTTAATGGTTAAATGATTCCCTTTTCTCTGTAATAATAAAACAGTACCTGTACTTGATCCCAACTAAGATATAATTACCCCTTATTGGGGCAGAACAGCCCTATTGGGTTTATTTAATGGTTAAATGATTCCCCTTTTCTCTGTAATAATAAAACAGTACCTGTACTTGATCCCAACTAAGATATAATTACCCCTTATTGGGGGCAGAACAGCCCTATTGGGTTTATTTAATGGTTAAATGATTCCCTTTTCTCTGTAATAATAAAACAGTACCTGTACTTGATCCCAACTAAGATATAATTACCCCTTATTGGGCAGAACAGCCCTATTGGGTTTATTTCATGGTTAAATGATTCCCTTTTCTCTGTAATAATAAAACAGTACCTGTACTTGATCCCAACTAAGATATAATTACCCCTTATTGGGGCAGAACAGCCCTATTGGGTTTATTTAATGGTTAAATGATTCCCTTTTCTCTGTAATAATAAAACAGTACCTGTACTTGATCCCAACTAAGATATAATTACCCCTTATTGGGCAGAACAGCCCTATTGGGTTTATTTCATGGTTAAATGATTCCCTTTTCTCTGTAATAATAAAACAGTACCTGTACTTGATCCCAACTAAGATATAATTACCCCTTATTGGGGCAGAACAGCCCTATTGGGTTTATTTAATGGTTAAATGATTCCCTTTTCTCTGTAATAATAAAACAGTACCTGTACTTGATCACAACTAAGATATAATTACCCCTTATTGGGGCAGAACAGCCCTATTGGGTTTATTTAATGGTTAAATGATTCCCTTTTCTCTGTAATAATAAAACAGTACCTGTACTTGATCCCAACTAAGATATAATTAATCCTTACTGGATGTAAAACAATCCTATTGGGTTTAATTAATGTTTTATTGATTTTTTTGTAGACTTAAGGTATGGAGATCCAAACTACAGAAAGACCCTTGGTCCCGAGCATTCTGGATAACGGGTCCTATACCTGTATAAGTTTGTGCGTATGTAAGGGACCAAGCAAGAAAAGCAACGTTACCTAAACAGAGGTGGGGTATATATACAATACCAAAGTCCTCAGCGCTCTAGATGTGATGTAATGTCCAATCTTGTGTGAACCGTATATCAAATCATATGGGTATAAACGTGACTTTCCTGCAGCTCCGCTTAAGATCAACCCCTTGGGACCCAGTCAAAGGGGTTGATCTTAAGCGGAATTACCTAAACAGTGGCTGCTGTGGAATATAGAAGGAATGGGCAATCTTTGGTGAAACTACACCTCCCAGCATCATTAGCAAGTAGGACTGTAGTTCTGAAACTGAAGTTATTAGGCCTCTTTATATTAATGCTCAGTGCACTGCCACCTATAAAGTGACCAATTAATGGCTGTATGTGTATGGCTAAATAAATATTCTTACATACATGTCACATATGGGTGTGATAGGCATTATTGGGAGAATGACAGGTGTGTACAACTATTCCTAGTATTGCAGACTTATTGACTTATGGAGGATTATCCCTAGCATGTAAGCATGGCTCAGTTTTTGTTATATACATACAGGCACTAGGGTATGGTACTTATAGGGCATTTAGGCATATGGGTGGCCCCTTGGCAGTCACTGCTTTGGCAGAGCTGTATAGGTTTTAGTTGGATTCCCAACACCAACACTGTAGCATTGCAGACAATTGTTTTTTTTTATATTGAAAAAAAGTAGGAGGCAGATAATGTACCCCAATAAGACAGTTTGTGGCGTATGGGTCTCCATTCTGAATGTGTCATCCCCCCCTCCTTCTCTTGCTGACAACTTTGGCCCCTCATCGCTATGGAAGAGCAAAGGACCCATTCACTGGGGTTTTTTCCCATACGCAAAAACTGGGATCTGAAAAGTTCCCCCAAAATGCCGTGTGAGAGAGGAGGAGGTGGAGATGGCTGGCAGGGTGCCACAAACTTGCCAGCCATTAGCATAACAAGAACTGTGGGCAGGTCACTCACTTAACCCATTCGCTGCTGTAGGCAGAACAGAGTTCAGGGGGCAGGAGGTGAGCTACCCCCCCCACAGCTGGCACTGGGTTATGGTCTAAACAATGCCAACTTTAATAGTACAATGTGTCCAATATCAAATAGGAGCTATGGCCCTGTAGTTGTTTAACTATAACTCTCAGCACCACCCCAACAGCTGCAGAAACCTTTATTCAACAGTAACCGAAGGGCCACACAATAATTTGGGCAACAGTCATATGAAGTGTTATTGTCTCCATCTTGCCCAACGGAATGCTGTTTTTTCTACATTCCTACTGTCACCCCAATTTGGCCTCCTTGAAGACAGCTTTGGGTACAGAGATGTATCCCACCACCCCAAATGTTACTGTTGCTCAGCATAGCTGTATGCGGGAAATAATAATTTGACGGGATTACCCAGTAATCATGTATCTGAAGGCTGTCGGTGGGTGCTGGAAGTTCTAGTTGAACAACATCACCAGGGAAAAGGATGCCCACCTTATCTTGGTGCACTCATAGTAACTGACTGACACATACAGGGGCACCCATAGGGCAGCAAGCAGATACCTGCGGGACTAATGTTGGTGGGGTCTGGCAGACTTTCCCACCAAAAGATCCCCTGGTGCTAAAACAGACAAAAAGGGATATATTTGGGAAACATGATTTCAGCCTTATCTCCCGCTGAATCTGCTGCCTGTTCCCTCTCTCTCTCTCTGTACTGGAAACCCAGGCCATTAGCATCTTAAAAAGAGCCCTTGTATGTGTATTGCAGGCTTTATGCCCCCGGGGTGTACTGAACATCCCCGTCTCAGCCATCCCTGCTGCCTTTCCTTTGATCACCTGCAGGATTGGGATGGGACAGGTGTACAGCATTCACGGCCTCTATAGAGGCTCAGTGGCTCTAGGGAAAGCCCCATGTTCTCATACTCAGCACCTCTGTCTTTGGGCCTTTTATAAACAGACCAACTGCAGTAGCTTCCCATACCCATAGAATCATATGAATCCATTAGTTGTAACAGTATTCCTTATGATATTCTGAGATACCTGATAGCCGTAACATAGGAAGCCAGGAGCAGCTTTCAGGAAGTGAGTTATAAAATGATTACTAATTCCACAAGAGTTGCTTTCTCATAAGGGCAAATTCACTGCTATCCCATTATACAAAGAGGGGCAGCGAATGGCTCTGAACAAGAGGCAATAAATTGTTAGGACAAAGGCACACACAAAAAGGCTCATTTCATACAGCGGTAGTGAGTATTCCAGCTGCAGCGCTGGGGTCACTGATCTCTTTTTTTTCTTTTTATTACCATTTGTTTTTATAGCACCTGCATATATCCACTTTACATATATTATATATCATTCACATCAGTCCTTGCTCAGTGGGGCCTACAGTCTAACTTCCCCAACGCATTCTCTATGGTCACTGTTATCCCAAGCCAGTTTTCCCCTTTAAATTCTATAAAGCAGTGGAACATACCCCAATGTTTCTATACATCTGTAACCTTGTTATGGGCTAAGGGGGCCCAGCCTGAAGGCCAGTTAGGGGGGGATTTGGGGTGAGTGCTTATTTGTGCCCTGGGTACCCCTGGAACTATAGCGGGGTGACTGTTACCCCAATGTTTCTATATATCTGTAACCTTGTTATGGGCTAAGGGGGCCCAGCCTGAAGGCCAGTTAGGGGGGATTTGGGGTGAGTGCTTATTTGTGCCCTGGGTACCCCTGGAACTATAGCAGGGTGACTGTTACCCCAATGTTTCTATATATCTGTAACCTTGTTATGGGCTAAGGGGGCCCAGCCTGAAGGCCAGTTAGGGGGGATTTGGGGCGAGTGCTTATTTGTGCCCTGGGTACCCCTGGAACTATAGCAGGGTGACTGTTACCCCAATGTTTCTATATATCTGTAACCTTGTTATGGGCTAAGGGGGCCCAGCCTGAAGGCCAGTTAGGGGGGGATTTGGGGTGAGTGCTTATTTGTGCCCTGGGTACCCCTGGAACTATAGCAGGGTGACTGTTACCCCAATGTTTCTATATATCTGTAACCTTGTTATGGGCTAAGGGGGCCCAGCCTGAAGGCCAGTTAGGGGGGATTTGGGGCGAGTGCTTATTTGTGCCCTGGGTACCCCTGGAACTATAGCAGGGTGACTGTTACCCCAATGTTTCTATATATCTGTAACCTTGTTATGGGCTAAGGGGGCCCAGCCTGAAGGCCAGTTAGGGGGGGATTTAGGGTGAGTGCTTATTTGTGCCCTGGGTACCCCTGGAACTATAGCGGGGTGACTGTTACCCCAATGTTTCTATATATCTGTAACCTTGTTATGGGCTAAGGGGGCCCAGCCTGAAGGCCAGTTAGGGGGGGATTTGGGGTGAGTGCTTATTTGTGCCCTGGGTACCCCTGGAACTATAGCAGGGTGACTGTTACCCCAATGTTTCTATATATCTATAACCTTGTTAGGGACTACATTTAGAGGAATTTAGAGTAGAAAAGAGGAATTCACTCTTTGAGCCAATTGCTGCAGTTACACCTGACTGTGCAGTATAAAGGTCCCCATACACTATAAGATCCGCTCGCTTGGCGATGTCGCCAAGCGAGCGGATCTTCACCCGATATCCCCACCTACGGGTGGGCGATATCGGGTAGCTTAAAAAAAAAATCCGATCGTTTGACCCTGGTGCCAAACGATCGGATTACATTTGCGCCCATGGGGCAGTCAGTCCGGGGACCGCATCAACGAGTCGATGCAGTCCCCGATCCGACTGGATTTTCTAACCTGGCCGATCGATATCTGGCCAATTTCAGGCCAGATATCGGTCGGCCAGCACGCTCGTTTCTGCCCCTACACAGGCTGATAAGCTGCCGAGTCGGTCCAAGGGACCAATATCGGCAGCTTCTATCGGCCCGTGTATGGGGACCTTAAGATAATTTCATGGATAACACTGTCAAGCAGATGAGTGATTAAAATATGGAAAAGCAGGAAAATTGTGCATAATCAAATACAAACCCCGACAGCTCTGTGTAAATAGGCCACTTACTGTCACACACCTGTACAAGCAATACCCACACTGATCCAAAGGATGGATGGGGAAGTGATGTTGTTGTGCCAAAGTACTATAACAATAACCAAGGGCACTTTCTGGCCAAGGACCATATCTGACACTTAGGGGCCAGACACCAAAGCAATTCCTCAATACTGCCTAAACTACTTCGATTTTATAAGATAAATACAGGTATTTTCCTGTAGGGTAGAATATGAATTAATATGTAAAAGCAGAATCCCTAATGGGGAAGAAACAGGAAGAAGGTGAGTTTCGCCCCACTAAAAGCAGTTGCAGTTTCCTGCTCTGTCCAGTGTCGGTGCAAGTGTGTGCTTTCACAGCTCCTTCTCCTTCAGTCAGCAAACAATACAGGGGAGGGGGCGTGCGTAACACCCCTGCCACCAAGCACGGAATCACCTAGAATCTTCCACAGGGATCCATACCAATTGACAGAAATTCTTCCTGGTAGAGATAAGCAAAAAGAGCAGAGAAATGTTGCAGCCTTCAGACTCCAAAATATGCTAGTGTCACAAACTACAACTCCCACAACAGTGTCGGACTGGCACACCAGGATCCCAGGAAAACTTCCGGCGGGCCCAGGTGTAAGTGGGCCCTCCTGCTTTTGCAGGAGTTGGACTGGTCCATTGGGATACCAGGAAACAAATAGCCTAGGATAATAAAGAGATTTAATGAGCAAAGGAGGAGTGGGCCCATGGTCTGGTCCAAGGTTATCTGGTGGGCCCTTGGCATCTCAGTCCGACACTGTCCCAGAAGCCTGTAGACGGGCAGGGGGTTCTGGGTATTATACATTGAAAACCTCAGAAGAGCCACAGGTAAAGCAGCCCTGCCCACCTGGAGTGGCGTTGCTTGCCCACGTGTGCTTAGACGAGCAATTCCTTGCATAAACACTATGGAATCAGAGGCTCTTAATCTTCTCTAAATCTCCTTAACCACAACAATTAAGGAATAATGTCTCATAATTACACCAGGGTCATAATGAGTCAATTAATGAATGGATCCAATTAGAGCGACCGCCTCCATACCTTTATATACAGGTCCCCGTGTTAAATGGGCCATTTGCATTTTATTTAGCTGCATTTTGCATAGCAACAGTGACCCCGGTGAGTTCTGCAGCGTGCATCTCATTGCGCTGCCAATTAGGCTTGCAGAATGGGGTTTTATTAGGGGTGTGGTTATAACCGCTAATTAGGCATGCACAATGTGCATTAAATATGGCTCCATCCTATAGACAAGTGGCACTATTTCCTCCAGAATCCCTTTGTGTCCTGTTATGGTGGCTGCACACATACTATTGGCTCGTTGGCCAAACGGATGGATACTGTGCCAATGCATGTTTATGGCCATATTTGTATTGTTCCATTCCTTCCGGGCAATCATTGGGCCACATCTGAGAATGTACATTTGGAATAATTCAGTATATCTTTTTATGAGCTAAGGGGAGTTATCTCTACATTTTGGGCCTTTGGTGGCATCTTTTTGTGAATTGCGTTGATAGGAAATAAAATGCCATATCCAGTACGCAATAATGCAGATTATAGGGATACTGAGTCTTTTTACTTACTATGCCTCAGTGCCAGGAGGAAAATGTGAGATCTTTGTTTTCCTAGAGCAGAACTTTGTCAAAATGGCAGTTGGTTAAAAATTGGACTTGGCTGCCAGGGGGGCGTTTTGGCTGCCTTTACATTAGTGGCAATCCAAAGAAATTACTCAGGAATAAGTAAACAGCTTTGTTTTTCTCTCTCCCCTTTTGACAGGGAAACTGTCATTCTTGTGCTGTTTGTCACTTCCTTTTTAGAGGGGGTCTGTCAGCCGAGACTCAAACAGAGAGAGGAAGAGGAGAGATGGGGAAATGCATGGTGTACCCATGTACCGAGCGAATATTCTTTATTCAACTGGAGTAGAAAGCTAAACTTGAGCTACTCTATGGGAACAACCACAACACCGAAAGGTTTAGCAGTAAAGCAGTACCATGTACCCTATGGCACTCATTTAGCAAGACTGCTCCTTAAAGTGCTTTAGGCAGGGACCCCGTGGCAAAGGATCATGGGTAGAGTTTTGGCATAATGAGGCACAGTTAGAATGCATCAGAAGGAATGACCCTGCATGCAAAGAGTATTTTTATCACTGGGCCCATCGACCAGGTAGCCACGTGCTGATGATCTTATAATGGGGAGCCCCTGGCTGATAAGGCACTGCAGGCTGACTAGTATGGGTCCCCATGTTTACTGATAGCGGCCCTGCCTACATTAGATTTCACTAGTGGCCATATCATATACAATTCAACTGAAATTCTCTATTCATAGAGGCTCCAGTGCAACATGGGTGTAACTGCAGACTAAGGGGGCCCTGATAGTATAGGGGACCCATTCAGACAGTGACATTTTTGATAAACATATCCTGAACCTTCATTATTCCCAAAGGTGGGCCCTATAACAATTTTCCTGCGGGGCTCAGTGACTCAAGCTAAGCTGCTGGCAAGTTATACAAATGTAGCATTATCAACAGCTTTATTTCCCACAAATAATATATATATATTATTAATGAGTAATTTTAACTGAAAACAAGCAAAATGTTGGTTTATAATGCAAGAAAATGAGATGTAAAATCTAGGAAAGGCACCCATCAAAATCAGCAGGACATGGGATTGGGAATGTCAATTTGGGGTTTGACTGTGCGTATTTTAGAGTAGAACAGTGGCATTCAACTTATCAATATTTCACATTTCCATGGGCTTCAGTGTCTGCAAATAAAGATATACAAAGAATCTGTGGAGCCCATCAGCAGGCTGGGGGTCAAACTAATCCCTTAATAGCCACACCAGGCATTAGGGGTTGAGCATATGGAAAGTGTAACTGTGCCAGGGTAAATTTAGATGCAATCTGCTTACCTGCAGCGGCAGCAGCAGCGGGGCCCACAGTGTACCCCACAGGTTGCTTTATAGACACTAAGCCTAGTTAAGCACAGTAATAAATCTCATTGCTACTGAATGGAGTGCTGCAGTATAACTTGATTGTGCTCTAGTATCCTAGATACTGCATGTACCAGTATCAGCAGTGCAACAGGTCAGAAAGCAACCCCATAGTTCCATGTGAGTAGCTTATTACTGTATATTACAGGGTATCCCACAACCCCCCCTTCCCAGGCACACAATGTACTCTTCCTGACCTGCGGCAATGGGGCACTTTGGGATGGGGCAAACGGTCAGGCTTCCATAAGCTGCATTATATTCCTGTCCTGCCTCATTACATAATGACAGCCTTCAGCTACGGATGGTCATATCTGGAGCTAATTCTAAAGGGCTGCTTCATCAAAGGAAAGCTACTTGTCCCTCATTAATGGAGGCTATTGATTTAGAGGGACACGTGCCTCCGACATGCAGGCTTCATGCCCCACCAGTAGAGCTGGTTAGACTGGTCAGGCCAACATGCGCTGCTAAGTGGCGTCTAGCATGGAACCTGGACAAAGGGCTGAGTATATGGAAAATATTATGCATATTTGCCTAACCAACAACTACCCCATTCTGTGTGGGTAATCCATGACCTGAAAAGGGGTTGAGGGCAGGTTGAAGGCTCTGTTGGGCATTAAAACCTGGAATGAGCAGATTTAGGCCATGGATTTACAAGAAATATGGATGCGTACTGGCCAAAATTGTTTAAAGCAACTTGGCAGTACCTATGGGTAGGCAAGCAGCACCTAATCCACCTTGATGGGTTTCTTGTATACCCCAATAATCAGCTTGTGTTTAAACCCACAATATAGTGGTACCTCCAAGCCCTGCAACTGGCATTTATCAGAATAGACAAAACCAGCTGTAATGGCGCTAAGTGAGACTTCCATTGTAAGCAGCATTTTAATTGGTGCAGTTTTGCCCATCACTTCAACCTTGCTCTGTTCTGAGCTCCCATGGGCACTCACAGTCTGGACATGGAAAAGGCGTTTTGCCCCCAAAAATAGTTGTTGGGAATGAAAATCTATTGTGATTGGACTGATGTTCCTTCAGACTGCACAGCAGCCCTCTGAAATAAACTAGATTGATTGTTACTTGGTTACCATATGGGTAACCCAATGCACCCGGTGGTGCAAACTACTATATTAAAATTAATACAGCTACAGCTTACCTGTATATATGAATTGCTTTCCCCCCAATAAAACCCATTTTTATAATTACAGTATTTGGTTATTTCACTGGCAGCTGCTGGCAGATTTCCTCTGGCGCCCCCTGCTGCTCCTTACCAGTTACTACATGCCTGTGCTTGAGCACCGGATCCTCACTGATCACACCAAGACACTGTGTGTGTGCGCCAAGAAATTTATTCATCCATTCCTGCAGCATGCTGGGTCCCTAAACATTTAGTGCACTTGGTTATTGCATCAAAGTGAGGGGGGGGGGAAAGCAACTGTCAGGGATACCATAGAAAAATAGGGCTCCAGCGCTAGCCATGTTCAATGAAAGTCAAATAAAGAAATCCAAAAGGGGGATAGTTCTGCAGGGCACTGGCGTGTTTGCTACAAATGCATAGAAACATACAGGGCACAGTCTGCCCACACTTTGTGGGACAGACACACTTGCTTAGTATTGCTATAGAATGTTGATAGGACGCCTGAATGGAAGGCAAACGCCCAGTCCCCTCCTCGCTAAGAGGGTATCCATTGCCCCGATTACACATGGAGTGCTTTTGTTTCATTCATCTTTATGGACTTTGTAAAGCAAGTTGAGCTTTAGCCTCTTGCTCCATCTTTTCTACACTGCTCTTAGCAGCCATTACAGTCCTACTGGACGTCTGATCCACACCTGGACCACTGGGAAAGAGAACAGCCTGAAGAGGGAGTCAGAGCTCTCTATTTCTGTGTCTTGGACTTGTACAGAGGGAGACTGGACCTCCTTTCTGGGGCTAATGTAATTGGATACGATTGTATCCAATTCATCTGTTCTTACCCTATAAATGTAAGCACATGGTACAGGTATCGGACCCCTTATCCAGAAACCCATTATCCAGAAAGTTCCGAATTATGGAAAGGCCATCTTCCATAGACTCCATTTTAATGAAATAATTCACATTTTTTCAAATGGTTTCCTTTTTCACTGTAGTAATAAAACAGTACCTTGTACTTGATCCCAACTAAGATATAATTACCCCTTATTGGGGGCAGAACAGCCCTATTGGGTTTATTTCATGGTTAAATGATTCCCTTTTCTCTGTAATAATAAAACAGTACCTGTACTTGATCCCAACTAAGATATAATTACCCCTTATTGGGGGCAGAATAGCCCTATTGGGTTTATTTAATGGTTAAATGATTCCCTTTCTCTGTAATAATAAAACAGTACCTGTACTTGATCCCAACTAAGATATAATTACCCCTTATTGGGGCAGAACAGCCCTATTGGGTTTATTTTAATGGTTAAATGATTCCCTTTTCTCTGTAATAATAAAACAGTACCTGTACTTCGATCCCAACTAAGATATAATTACCCCTTATTGGGGCAGAACAGCCCTATTGGGTTTATTTCATGGTTAAATGATTTCCTTTTTCTCTGTAATAATAAAAACAGTACCTGTACTTGATCCCAACTAAGATATAATTACCCCTTATTGGGGGCAGGAATAGCCCTATTGGGTTTATTTAATGGTTAAATGATTCCTTTTCTCTGTAATAATAAAACAGTACCTGTACTTGATCCCAACTAAGATATAATTACCCCTTATTGGGGCAGAACAGCCCTATGGGTTTTATTTAATGGTTAAATGATTCCCTTTCTCTGTAATAATAAAACAGTACCTGTACTTGATCCCAACTAAGATATAATTACCCCTTATTGGGGGCAGAACAGCCCTATTGGGTTTATTTCATGGTTAAATGATTCCTTTTTCTCTGTAATAATAAAACAGTACCTGTACTTGATCCCAACTAAGATATAATTACCCCTTATTGGGGGCAGAACAGCCCTATTGGGTTTATTAATGGTTAAATGATTCCTTTTTCTCTGTAATAATAAAACAGTACCTGTACTTGATCCCAACTAAGATATAATTACCCCTTATTGGGGGCAGAACAGTCCTATTGGGTTTATTTAATGGTTAAATGATTTCCTTTTTCTCTGTAATAATAAAACAGTACCTGTACTTGATCCCAACTAAGATATAATTACCCCTTATTGGGGCAGAACAGCCCTATTGGGTTTATTTAATGGTTAAATGATTCCCTTTTCTCTGTAATAATAAAACAGTACCTGTACTTGATCCCAACTAAGATATAATTACCCCTTATTGGGGGCAGAACAGCCCTATTGGGTTTATTTCATGGTTAAATGATTTCCTTTTCTCTGTAATAATAAAACAGTACCTGTACTTGATCCCAACTAAGATATAATTACCCCGTATTGGGGGCAGAACAGCCCTATTGGGTTTATTTCATGGTTAAATGATTCCCTTTTCTCTGTAATAATAAAACAGTACCTGTACTTGATCCCAACTAAGATATAATTACCCCTTATTGGGGGCAGAACAGCCCTATTGGGTTTATTTCATGGTTAAATGATTCCCTTTTCTCTGTAATAATAAAACAGTACCTGTACTTGATCCCAACTAAGATATAATTAATCCCTATTGGAGCCAAAACAATCCTATTGGGTTTAATTACTGTTTAAATAATTTTTTTTAGCAAACTTAAGGCAGGAGATCCAAATTATGCAAAGACCCCTTATCTGGAAAACCCCAGGTCCCGAGCATTCTGGATAACAGGTCCCATACCTGTACTCTGTATTGCACCCAGATATACATAGCATGTTAGTATGTGAGCACTAAGGAACATGCGCAGATGATTTTGACCCATACCATGGAACAGACTGTATCTGGATGCCGCTTATTAAGTGCAAATAACTGAAAAATGACATTTATTGTGTGAGATTACACAGCAATTCAAACAAAGGAATGAAGTTTAGCCGGGCACCCCTGCCTCCCTCATGCCCTGCCCTTAGTTGGTGCAATGTTAGTGAGCGTCTGCTCAGTTGTGCAGCAAAACGGCTGGAGACTGAAAGGAATGAATAGAATGTAAAAGGAAAGGTCAATGAGACAGCGCACAGCAGGGCAGTCTGAGCCTGATAGGGTTGGGGGTCTAGGCCACTACAAGCCACTACTATTCATCCTTACAGACTGTCTGACTGACAGAGAGTGCAACTAACCCTACTCCTGCCCAGCACTGCCCAACCACTGGCACAGCCTTAGCTGCTACATAGTAGTGCCCATTCTATGCACCAGGGCCCAATTGGGGGGTCACAATTTCCCCTTTGTCATTTTAATTTCTCCCCATGAATTTGCCTATGAACTCTAACTGTACATATAATACTGCAGCACTGCTAGAGTAGGGTCTAACTTGCAGGGCTCTCTTGCTTTTGTCTATATACGGTCTAGGCCCTACCCTTAGCATACATTGCTTCAAATTACATGGGGGATTTATAATGATCTATATATATATATATATATATATACTTCCAAAGAGATGCCGGCATTCACGTGAAGATAGGCTGCTGGTGCCTGGGTGTTGAATATACTGGAGGAAGGGTCAGCACTCACAGGACTGATACCAAAAAAGTTTTTCTATTATAAAGGAGACTAACGTTTGGGCTAGCACTCTAGCCTTTATCTAAGTGACATTAGTTTCCTGTATAATAAAAAAAAACTTATTCATATAAGTCCTGCAAGTGCTGACCCTTCTTCCAGTATATACAGGGTCGGACTGGGGGGTGAAGGGCCCACTGGGGCTCCCGCCCCAGGGGCCCTGCAGGTGCCCGTGCCCCCCCCCCTCCCTCTGCAAGGGCTCCCCTAACCCCTCTCACAGGGCCCCCCACCCGACGTCCTCCCCCAAGCGCATATTAAACGTGTCAGGGCAGGAGCGGTCGGGCAGGGGGAGCGTCGGAAAGGGTCGTCTGGGCCGCTGGGGCCCACCGGGATTTTTCCCAGTGTCCCGGTGGCCCAGTCCGACCCTAGTATATTAGTGCAAGTGAACAGTGGGTGGGCTCCTAAGCATTTTGGGAGAGAAGATGAAGTCTTTCATACAATAATGCTGCTCCCTACTGGCTAATCTGTTCCCAAACGGATTAAAGGGGAAGCTAAAGGCCAGCTCTTCCCACCACTGCTACAGCTCAGCCAATAATAACCTCTGTGACTAGAGAAGCCCAAGCAATCCTGGATGGTGCAGCAGTGCTAATAATGGCAAGCCTGTCTCCCCCCCCCCCAGGGTAGGGCAGCAGTGGCAGCTTCCTATTGCTAAAGAGGTACAGTAATGGCAATGCAACATAACGCAGAGTGATATAATGCGCCACCCCCTGCCTTTATATTTATACACAGAATATGTACATCGTGGGTAGGACAGACATTAAACAGAGGAGTGGAACAAGCTTCCCTTCCCAGCAGAAGATGCCATATATATGTACATCTCAAAGCAGCTCCCAAAAAAGTCCAAAGTACCAGGAAGGCGTGAGATGGGGTGGGTAGGAGTAAGTCCGTGAGTTATCCTGAGTGACCGTGGGATGGCGAAACCTCTCGATGAGAAGTGTCCCCGGGGTAAGCAGCAAGTCGGGTCAGTATACGAGAGGCCGGCGTTCACACTTCCTGGGTGCCCAGCTGGCTCTGCTTGTTTTCCTGCAGAGAGATGCAGTTGTCTGACCCATGGTAGGGGTTTCTCCGTGGCTGCCCAGGGACACCGGTGTAACACACATCTACAAGGGATGGAGCAGAGGGGGTTAAAGTAAGAAGAAACAGATGGCAGTTGGGAGTGTTTGGGGGCAATAGAAAGTAAAAGGGCGTAAATCAAGGGATATTCCATAAGGTACAGAAAATAAAGTGTTGCATTCGCTATGGGCGTCAGAAGGTGGCGTACCTAATTTCCAATCGGTACTGGCTGGGGTTCCGGAGCAGCCACTGCAGTGGGGGGCGAATTAGAGAGAAACAACAGAGGGAGAAAAGAAGGGATTGAAAGAGAGACAGGAGGGAGGGAGAAGTGTAATGCACAAACATCACATCACAGACAGATGAATATAATGCTGAGACTAAGCAGCCCCCCCCCCTGCAACAAAAGGGAGCTACTAAGCTACATGCATCACATTAGGTGCCACAATACCGTACAACTGAACCACTTGTGTGAGATAAATGCACAATATCAGCCTGCCGTGGAACAGCAGAACTGTACCCCCCCATCTTAACCCTGTTAGTCTGTCATTGGGTGAGAAACATGGATGGTTGTTTCCAACAATCATCTGTCTGTGGCCCCAAATGAAAACGTTGGCCCAAACAAATGCAATGTACAAGGCTCACAGATGCCCCCTGCTGGCAGATATATTTACATTGCACTCATCCCACATACTGACAGGCCCAGGGAACAGTCTGTCCAATTAATATCATTCAGTTTGTGGTTAGGGTTGTGCAAAATCAGCCCCTCCACAGACTACTAGTCCAGGTCTGGCCATTATATTTTGTTGAGGGGGGGTTGCTAGTTGGGTCAGCCCAGGATCACATTTGTTTCCTTAACCAGTCAGTGGGCATATTGTCCCAGGGCAACAATCAAATGCTGCTAATAGTGTAGGTGGCCACTGATCACAAGGGCTTAGTTATACCTTTACTCCTGCAAAAAAACAATATTTGATTAAAGGACAAGGTAAGCAAAATAGTAAGCATTAGCCATATAAAAACTAAAAATATAACTGTTTAAACTTTATCAAAGTCTATGAAGGAACAGTCTTCCCACTTCCCACCCCACTTGCCCTGGGCCCAGACCATGCTTCCATAGCCCGGGATAATAAGTCTATTACCAAAATCCAACATGGTGGCTGCAAGCTTTGTGGTGGAAAATGTCCAATATAAGATTTTTGTTATTATCAGTGAATTTTGTCCATTGTTGCAGGACCAGGCAGGTCGTTTTCCAGCTTCAACTAGGTATCACTTAAAATGCTTGTTTTCGTTAATGTTTAAATCTTATTTTTAAACAATCGTATCAGGATAAGCTTTGTCCTATAATAACGAAAAGATCTTTTAAAAACCTTAACGTGTATTGGCAGCTTTAGTCTGTCACAAAGCAGCAGTCCTGCCCGGCTTTATGGCTGAGATTCTAGCTATCTGTATAACAGAGCATTCTGTCACAGTGGCACAGATCCTATCTGATCCCCCCATTGTAAGCAGCAGTCCTGCCCTGCTTTATGGCTGAGATTCTAGCTATCTGTATAACAGAGCATTCTGTCACAGTGGCACAGATCCTATCCCCCCCCCATTGTAAGCAGCAGTCCTGCCCTGCTTTATGGCTGAGATTCTAGCTATCTGTATAACAGAGCATTCTGTCACAGTGGCACAGATCCTATCTGATCCCCCCATTGTAAGCAGCAGTCCTGCCCTGCTTTATGGCTGAGATTCTAGCTATCTGTATAACAGAGCATTCTGTCACAGTGGCACAGATCCTATCCCCCCCCCCCATTGTAAGCAGCAGTCCTGCCCTGCTTTATGGCTGAGATTCTAGCTATCTGTATAACAGAGCATTCTGTCACAGTGGCACAGATCCTATCTGATCCCCCCATTGTAAGCAGCAGCCCAGCCCTGCTTTATGGCTGAGATTCTAGCTATCTGTATAACAGAGCATTCTGTCACAGTGGCACAGATCCTATCTGATCCCCCCATTGTAAGCAGCAGTCCTGCCCTGCTTTATGGCTGAGATTCTAGCTATCTGTATAACAGAGCATTCTGTCACAGTGGCACAGATCCTCTCTGATCCCCCCCCATTGTAAGCAGCAGTCCTGCCCTGCTTTATGGCTGAGATTCTAGCTATCTGTATAACAGAGCATTCTGTCACAGTGGCACAGATCCTATCTGATCCCCCCATTGTAAGCAGCAGTCCTGCCCTGCTTTATGGCTGAGATTCTAGCTATCTGTATAACAGAGCATTCTGTCACAGTGGCACAGATCCTATCTGATCCCCCCATTGTAAGCAGCAGTCCTGCCCTGCTTTATGGTTGAGATTCTAGCTATCTGTATAACAGAGCATTCTGTCACAGTGGCACAGATCCTATCTGATCCCCCCATTGTAAGCAGCAGTCCTGCCCTGCTTTATGGCTGAGATTCTAGCTATCTGTATAACAGAGCATTCTGTCACAGTGGCACAGATCCTATCTGATCCCCCCATTGTAAGCAGCAGTCCTGCCCTGCTTTATGGCTGAGATTCTAGCTATCTGTATAACAGAGCATTCTGTCACAGTGGCACAGATCCTATCTGATCCCCCCATTGTAAGCAGCAGTCCTGCCCTGCTTTATGGCTGAGATTCTAGCTATCTGTATAACAGAGCATTCTGTCACAGTGGCACAGATCCTCTCTGATCCCCCCCCATTGTAAGCAGCAGTCCTGCCCTGCTTTATGGCTGAGATTCTAGCTATCTGTATAGCAGAGCATTCTGTCACAGTGGCACAGATCCTATCTGATCCCCCCATTGTAAGCAGCAGTCCTGCCCTGCTTTATGGCTGAGATTCTAGCTATCTGTATAACAGAGCATTCTGTCACAGTGGCACAGATCCTATCTGATCCCCCCATTGTAAGCAGCAGTCCTGCCCTGCTTTATGGCTGAGATTCTAGCTATCTGTATAACAGAGCATTCTGTCACAGTGGCACAGATCCTATCTGATCCCTCCATTGTAAGCAGCAGTCCTGCCCTGCTTTATGGCTGAGATTCTAGCTATCTGTATAACAGAGCTTAATAAATTCCCTGCATGAATTGACTTGGTTTCCCTTTTAAAGGGAATTTTACCTGACAGGTCAAGGGATCAAACTAATATATTCAGTATCACACACATTAATAGAAATACATTTATAAACAGATTGAAGACAACCATCCAATACATCGTGGGTGCATTTATTGGTATAGCTAACTGTATAGAGAGACTACACATGTGGCCTCGGTGTGTGCTGTCCCATGCAGGGCTAGATGCCTGGCACCCTGTTAGCGCACAAAGCACCCCAAGGGTTCCTGCAGCCTGATGTGCAGGGGCATGCGTAGGGGGCAGCAGTGGAAGCAAGGGCAGGAGAGCAGCAGGCCCAGGCAGAGCAGGAAGCAGTGAGCACAGCTGACACATAGTGAACATGAACTTTTACTTTAGGTATGTGACATACAGAGAGAGAGCGTGGGGAAAGGGACAGACAGAGAGAGAAACGTACAGCTATAGGAAGTGTGAGTGACAGAGGGAATAGAGACAGGGGGTACAAAGGGGGGAATATCCAGCCTAATCTGCTGCCAATGGCCCAGAAACATGTATAGGAGCAAATCCAGCTTAACTTTAAAGGGGAGGTTCACCTTTAAACTAACTTTTAGTTTGTTATAGAATGGCCTATTCTAAGCAACTTTTCAATTGGTCTTCACTATTTATTTGTTATCGTTTTTGAATGATTTGCCTCTCTTTGAATGATTTCCAACTCTTTGCTGTTTTTAAATGGGGGTCAGTGACCCCGGCAGTCAGGCCTCTACTTTTCATATAATAGTCTTTTATCCAAACCACTCCCTGGTTGCTAAGGTAACTTGGACCCTAGCAACCAAATAACTGCTAAAACACCAGACTGGAGAGCTCCTAAATTGAAAATGAAATAACTAACAAACTACAAATACAAAAATGAAGACCAATTGCAAATTGTCAGAATATCACTAACTACATCATACTAAAGGTTAACTCAAAGGTGAATAACCCCTTTAAATAAAACTTTCATGTTGGGAAATTGAATTACATTCACTAAACTCTCATACACAGACTCATTAAACAGAACAGGGTAAGTCAGGGCTGTAGCATAACTAGAATTCCCAACGTTCTCAGCCAGACTGCTACCAGTAATAGGGAATAAAGAGCTTGTGACTGCATAAAACAAGTCCAGGATATAGGGGTTAATTGATATTTAATATTATTTATTATTAGTTATATCTGGGACTCTAAGCTTCCCCAGTACTTACCAGGTACAGAGCCCATGTTCTCTGCTTCCCATGGGGTAAACTGCACCCAACTGAGAAAAAGGGCGGTAGGGGAATATTGCATTGATCTCATTGGGCCAGAACATCATTGAGATTCATATAGCGCTCTGCTGCCTCACCACCTTTCCATGGGGAAGAGAACAGCCCAGGACCAGAAAATACAGTGAATATTAATCCTGTACCTGTGCCCATGTGATAAAACCCTCAATGATGAAGAGGCATAGAAAAGCACAAGTCTGGAGAGACACAGGAGGGATATAGTGAATTAAATCCCCCCTATTGTAAAATATAGGGAGTTCCATGAACGCACGAGGCTGAAGGCCAAGGTCATGGAACTCCGAGGTGACTTCTAATATCCTCATATTTTACAACAGGGGGTACTTTATTTATTGTAATATACAGGTTTTAGTGAGTCACATGACTCATATTACATCACTAAGCTCCGATTATAACTGATGACATCACTGAGCACCGTTTATAAGGATAGAATTTACAGTTTGGTCCCATAGGGAAATGACCAAATTGTATATTATAATGATATAATCACTGGGGTGGGGGTAAGTGGGCTTGGCTTTAGGGAGACGTTAAAGTGAATGAATAATCTGCCCATTTATTGGCAGAGAACCTTGAAACCTAAACTGCTCATGTGCCCCATTACTAAAGATGAAAAAGGGCAAAAAAAACAATGTTTCAAAGGGGGGGTGGCAGCTATAATGTAGAGTCTGACCTGCAGTGCAAGTGCCAGCCACAAACGGGCACTAGGGAAGGGGCGGGGCTCTAAGGAGAGACAGAGGAGGTGAAGAGTTCATGTTCAGAAGGCAGCCACTCACCGGCCAGGCAGCCCTCAGAGCCCCGCACATTGTCCAGAACGTCCCTCAGCGTGACACCAGCAGCATTGTTATTGTCACACTCTCTGCCAGTCCTCTGCCCTGCAATAGAGTTAGAGAGGTTAGAGGCGGGCAGAGCAGGCAGCCAAAGGACTGACCCAACATCACACAAAGGGTTAAGTGTGCACAATAAGGGGGAGGAGCATGTTGGCCACAGCCGGCTCAATCCCACTGCCATGCAGGAGATAGAGATGGCAGCATGCACTCTATGGGATTTCCCAGGGCACACTGGGCTACAGCTAGGCTTTATGGGTAGCCAAGGGTTCTATGGGCTGGATGGCAAGGGTGCCAAACTCACAGCTGCAGTCAGATAAAGCCACAGGGCTATGAGTTTAGCACCCCTTGCATGGCCCTAATGCCCGTGTCTGTAGGTAGGCTATGTTACACAGTGGCGTATGAAGTGCAGAAACTAACTAGCTGGGGTCTCTATGAGCTCTGTCCAGCAGTGAACAAGTTAAATGTTGAGTGTTACCATCATCTTCCTCTGGCGATGCAAATTCTTCCTCGGTGACATTTCCCTGGAACAGAAAGGGACAAACGTTATGTCTGTGTGTGACTTCGGTGACCGTTCCCATTCTATGTCATCGGCCCTTTCTCCCCATCTTGTCCCTTTCATTTCTGCCAACTGTTTGTGCCACCGGATATGCAGAGAACGTGTGTATGGGCCCCACAGGAACCTCTCCCTGGGCTTTGGCCCAGATCGGCACCAAACATGTGTATGGGCCCCACAGGAACCTCTCCCTGGGCTTTGGCCCAGATCGGCACCAAACATGTGTATGGGCCCCACAGGAACCTCTCCCTGGGCTTTGGCCCAGATCGGCACCAAACATGTGTATGGGCCCCATAGGAACCTCTCCCTGGGCTTTGGCCCAGATCGGCACCAAACATGTGTATAGGCCCCACAGTTACCTCTCCCTGGGCTTTGGCCTATATCGGCACCAAACACATGTATGGGCCCCACAGGAACCTCTCCCTGGGCTTTGGCCCATATCGGCACCAAACACGTGTATGGGCCCCACAGGAACCTCTCCCTGGGCTTTGGCCCATATCGGCACCAAACACATGTATGAGCCCCATAGGAACCTCTCCCTGGGCTTTGGCCCATATCGGCACCAAACATGTGTATGGGCCCCATAGGAACCTCTCCCTGGGCTTTGGCCCATATCGGCACCAAACACGTGTATGGGCCCCATAGGAACCTCTCCCTGGGCTTTGGGGCAGACTGGCAGGTAGGGAGAGCCGGCTGTGCATGGCCAGCTTAATAATGGCCACCAATAGACTCTACAGGAGTGCAGGTTATCTCAGTTTATCTGCTGAATGGGCCAAACCATCAGGAACCTGGTGATTTTTAGAACAAGCCACAGAGCAGGAAGAATCAGAAAATCCAGCTTTTGTGCATGTCTCCAGTTTGACAGCTACAGCCATTGTACTCCATACATCTTATCAGATTAGCCCTGTGGGCCTGCAAGATCCCGAGGCGGGTCCCTCTAATCCAACACACCCCTCCAACTATTACAGACTGAACCTACCCTAGGTACAAACGCTCCTTTACTGGGAGAAATTATTAGAATACAACCTGTAGGTCTCAATGAAATATATATATATATATATATATATATATATATATATACACACACACACACATATATATTTACATAAGCACTAGGGGATCATTATCATTGATATACTTATTTCTATATATATATATATACTGTATATTACTATTATATATATTACCAGCCAACATGAAGCAGGCTACGGCCACAATTCTGTTGTGATGCCACAACCTGGCCATCCCCACATGTGACCAATCTGCAAGTGCTACCTCCCATTGACTAGCCTTGTGATTGGCCTGGTCCTGCCAGTGTATTTTTATTATTTCTTTTCAAAATGTGCCAGTGAGCATTTTCCAGCGATAACACAATTATACTGGCAGGGTCAGATCAATTAAACCCCCCTATGGGTTTTTGACACCTGACTCCTAGCAAGTAATTGTGCCAGCAACTAAATGCCCCATTTGCCTTAGCCCTAAAGCAAGTAATGTATCAAAGGCCTTCAAAGCAAATTGAGCAACTTTGTTGGGGTTCCTCTGGATTCTCTAGTCGTCTCCCAAAAACACACAGGCAGGTGGTTAATTGGCTTCTAATTAAACTATGTCTGCTCTATATACGTAACGGACAATGATGATAATGATAACGGGTCAGTCTGTGGTACCTCTGCATCCATTTCCTCTGCAGAGACGGTCACAAAGAGTGCCTCTGGGGATTCTGCTGGTGACAGCTGCAAAATATAAGGAGAGAGGTATTAATGTGTGTTTGTCCCACAGGGGCCCCACAGTAACGGGGCCTGGAAAGATACAACTGTCACACAAGTCTGACAGGCTTAAGGTCCCCATACACAGGCCAATAGTAGCTGCCGATTCGGCAGCTAATTGGCCCGTGTATGGGCACTTCCAACGGGCCTGCCCGACCTATATCTGGCCTGAAATTGGCCAGCTCTCGATCGGGCAGGTTAGCAAATCTAGTCGGATCAGGGACCACATCGGCTCGTTGATGCCGTCCCCGGACTGACTTTGCCTATGCCCGTCATTATAATTCGATCGTTTGGCCTCAGGGCCAAACTATCGAATTACCCTGGATTCTCCCGATATCACCCACACATAGATGGGGGATATCGGGAGAAGATCTGCTCGCTTGGTGACATCGCCAAGCGAGCGGATCTGCCAGAGTATGGGGATACATCAGGGGTATTTTAAAGCAGAATGGGGCATGACCTGGCCAGATCAGGGACATGGGCAGATGTGATGTATTATTTTTAATTAAACATGGTCCTCATTCTATTTAGTTGGCATTGCCTGCCACCCATGGAACCCAGACCCTCTAATGGTCTATGCATACATAGTATGGTGCCAGATCTTACCTCTCCCCCCATGGAGGGGGAGCCACTTGCAGCTGCTGGGGGCGACGGAGTGATGTCCCCCTCCTCCTCTTCCATTCCCCCAGCTGTGTAGGAGCCCGACATGGAAGATACGGTGTCAGTACTGAGCTGGGACTGCTGGCTGTGGGACGAGGCCATGGACATTACGGACTGCGCCAGGCTACTGCTCAGGGGGTCTGCGTGAAAGACGGCGGGTTTGGAGAGAAAAGAGACAGAGATAGGAAGGAGCAGCGAGAGGATAGAGAAGGCAGAGATGGGTGAGGCAGGCAGAAAGGGATGAGAGGCACGAGTGAATGAGAGCAAGTGGTGACAAAGCAAAGAGGCGGAAGAGTACAAATGACATGGCTGACAAATACTAGGTACAAAAACAACTGTGCAGGGTATGATGGGAAGATAAATAGCAGCAAAAAGTGGAGTTGTGTCTGTGTGTGCAGTTGGCTAGGGGTGGATTTATTGTTTCATTTTTTTCTTTTGCAGACACCCACCCCTTTAATTTAAAAGGGGAGGGATAATGGAATATTACTACTGAATAATGTGGTGACAAACTAGGACTTTCTAAAGCAATACAACTGTGCCCAATGTTACTTCTCCATGTACAGTATTATTATTACTATATGTACTATAGTACTATATGTACAACAAATAATATAGTAAATGCAGGGCAGTTGTGCCACCATGTGGTCATAATATGTAAGTGCAAAGCAGGATAAGGCTTTATAATTCAGTGTTACCCTGCCCCTTTAAGAAATGTTTTTGAATATAATTAGTATATAGAATATAAGAAACCTGGAAGCTCTAATAAAGTTTATATAAATCTGACATATATATAGAATATATATAGTTTGTATAAATATGCTACTATTTAACCAGTGGGGTCTGTCATACAAGTTTCAGTAAGGCCATAGGAGCCTGTAAACTGAGGTCAGGGCCCCTATAACTTTTAAATATAAATAAATGACTTTTACCATATGGCCTTACTGAAGCTTTAAGCTTTAGTAGTGGAGGCAGCCATGCAGGGCCGGAGGGCTCAAATAACATGTAAATTAAACATTTTGGTGTTTATGGCCCTTTAAGATAATCAGAATGTCTGTGCCAAACTCGGTCTTTAATACCAAGTGATGCGGGAGTTGCAGTCGTAGTGAAGTTACAGACCACTCTTTACCTTCAGGGGAGGTGATTGTGGGAGACAGGGGTGTTCCCGTGCAGGAAGACTGATCGATGGCCCCAGAGGAAGACAGGGTCAGGTTTTCACTTTCTGGGGTGGCTCCGCACTCCTAGGTAGAAATGCAGATAAGGGGCATAAGACATTACCAGTTTTACCCACCCTTATTATACACTATACTGCAGTGTTCCCCAACCAGTGGCTTGGGGGCAACATGTTGCTCACCACCCTTTTGGCTGTTGCTCCCAGTGGAGCTTGTTTACTTGCCCTGACCTACTGTCAACATGCTCAATGACTATGACCTACCTGCCCTGGCCTACGTGCCTTACCCAATATGAAGCACTTTCTCCAGCCCTATTATGTGGCCTTCCCCCCAGCTCCTGCTTTCATCCATCATAGTTACTCTCTGCCCACTGCATGTTCCCCTGCCTTTCTGTGCCTTTCTCTTCATCCCAGCGTTTCTCCTCCCACACTGCCCCATTGCCCCCATTCTCTGTGCCACGGCATTCCTTGCCTCTGCCAGCTGGGATGTCTTTTTCCTAGGCGTCCGAATTTCTGTTTCACTGAACGATTTCTCCATCTCATCTTCTTGCAGCACTGAGGAATTCTGGGAAATGGACCTGAAGGAACAAACCAGTACCTGTGGGTCAGGATTTCACACCAAAGCCACTGTCTACTTGCTTAGCCCTCAATAGACACACAGTAGACAAAGTAGGGCCACTAATGGCCAAGAAATAACACCCGAGCATTCGCCCTACCCCTGTAGCCTTACCTAGATATGCTCTTCTTTAGCTTTAAGGCCTGGCTCCCACAGAGATGCTGCAAGGGGGAGTGCATGCGTAGGTGTATGTCACTGCCGTACGATGGCAGACCCCCAGGGCGCCTTGCTTCTCCCAGAGCCCGCAGTGGGGGTGCAGAGGGTGATGGGGTCAGGGGACCATTTAGGGCCTCTAGAAGAGAGACCACCTCATATCCAGGAGGTACATGTTCTGACTGGAAAAGATATAATTGTTAGAGGTGTATGTTTGCATAAAGCATGCTCATTACATTCCTCAATACAGTTATCCCAGTCCACCCTTGTATCAATCCTCAGTGTATTTATTCTTCCCATAACTTGCCTTGTTACTCTGCCATAAAGCAGGGCAGGACTGCTGCTTACAATGGGGGGGGGGGATCAGATAGGATCTGTGCCACTGTGACAGAATGCTCTGTTATACAGATAGCTAGAATCTCAGCCATAAAGCAGGGCAGGACTGCTGCTTACAATGGGGGGGATCAGATAGGATCTGTGCCACTGTGACAGAATGCTCTGTTATACAGATAGCTAGAATCTCAGCCATAAAGCAGGGCAGGACTGCTGCTTACAATGGGGGGGATCAGATAGGATCTGTGCCACTGTGACAGAATGCTCTGTTATACAGATAGCTAGAATCTCAGCCATAAAGCAGGGCAGGACTGCTGCTTACAATGGGGGGATCAGATAGGATCTGTGCCACTGTGACAGAATGCTGTTATACAGATAGCTAGAATCTCAGCCATAAAGCAGGGCAGGACTGCTGCTTACAATGGGGGGATCAGATAGGATCTGTGCCACTGTGACAGAATGCTCTGTTATACAGATAGCTAGAATCTCAGCCATAAAGCAGGGCAGGACTGCTGCTTACAATGGGGGGGGATCAGATAGGATCTGTGCCACTGTGACAGAATGCTCTGTTATACAGATAGCTAGAATCTCAGCCATAAAGCAGGGCAGGACTGCTGCTTACAATGGGGGGGGATCAGATAGGATCTGTGCCACTGTGACAGAATGCTCTGTTATACAGATAGCTAGAATCTCAGCCATAAAGCATATGTTATTTCCCCTTTAAATGACTACATATCTATACATGGCTGACAGTACACTCTCACCGTGTGCTCCTCTGAATCTGACGTTGGGGCTGCTATAATGGGACTAAAACCAGCCGGAGAGTGTGGACCAGGGACTTTTCTCATGGCGCGGATCTGGAGGAGGGCTCGGAAAGCTAGAATTAAGTTGGGCAGAATTAATAATTAGAATATCTGAAGGAGTTTTTTACCTTTCTAAAAAGATGCCCCTTAGCAAAATTCCCTTACATTGTTTAATATACAAGCTATGCCATAGGTTTCAGTGAAACAGTGACCCCTGGCTGCCATGTTAAACAAAAGCCCCAGAATGCTTGCTGTTACTTACGGAGCCTACAGATGGGGCAGTTACTGGCCTGGTACCGTAATGTGTCGGCACACGCGTTGCACAAACACAGGTGTCTGCACGGCAGGATGAGCGTGTCCCGCACATCGGACAAACACACCACGCATTCCGCACTGTTATCACTCACTTCATCCTCGGCTACCTGAAATAGGAAATAATCGATAACATATAAATGGATCGCAAGCTCACGTGCACACAGGCAGGTTTATAGGGGGAAAAAGCACTAAGGTTTGGCAGCGCCAATCAGGTCCCCACCTTGGAGTCCTGGCTGTTGTACTTATTCTCAATACCGTAGATTTCTTGCAGTAAGTAACTGACTCCATCCACCTATGAGAGGGGAGAGAAAGCGGAGACTCAATAGCTGCCCCACGGGCCCATGCCATCCTCAGATACCCCCCAATCCTCACCACTTGTTTCTGCTTCAGGGGTTTCACACAGAAACTGCCGTCGGCATGCTGCAAAAAACAAGAGAAGAACCGCAGTGTGAGCACAAGAGCAGCACTAACACTGGCTGCAGGGTCGTGCTTATGGCTCAGTGACTTACTCCAGCCACAAGGTGGCAGTGCTGCTCACTAGACCCAACACATATCATTGTGACTGGCACAAGTACAACTCCCAAAATGTGATCACTCACCTTCTCAAATGTCGCCATGAGTACGTGGGAGTGTCCAAGATGCTCTGCAAAATACAGGTAAAGGTAGTATATTGGCTATCCTTGCAAATCATCCCATCCCTAATTACATCTCCCAGTTCTGCCCAGCACAACACTCCCACCTCCCAATTCATTAGTCACAAGAAAAACCTTTGCTTCCCCCCCAGAGCAAAGGCAATCACCCCAACATAATACTGAATCTGTAAATACCATTACACCCAAGCTCACTATGCAGAACTGCCTGTGTAGGTGTGCAGTACTGTTGTGTGGGCCGGCCCGATACCCGTGGGACCCATGGGTTTACCCGCAGGTTGACCTTGGCACAAACTTACACTGCCAGCTTACGGCTAAATAATTTGTAGGTATGCCCTGCCCCTTTTGTGACATCATCGGATGGCGGGCCAGGGGCGGGTCTATAAATTGAGGGAACTAGCCAGGTAGGGTAGGGTTCGGATTGGGAGCGGGCAGGTTAGGGCCGATGTGAGCAGAGGATTAGTTGACCCACACACCATTAGTGTGCAAGTAACAGTACATCTGATCATACTGCAGCCAAGTAATGTGCTTACTTTGATACTGTAGGATTTCTAGACTACTCTTGGGCTGACATCATGGGGGGTACAGGTGGTAATCCAGTTAGGGGCCCCAGTGACAGAGGGGGCCCCAAGGGAAGTGAAGGTGCGTGTATTAGAATGGGTGGTCATGTTTTGGAGATCATAGATTGGGTTTGGATGCAATGGGGCCACGCATGGGGTATTCTGCCTGATGGAAAGGCTCACTGACCAGGGAAGCCAGGTGACAGGGGGCAAAATAATTAGGGGCTACTAAAGGAGGGCCGGCTCACCTAGTACTATGGAGCACAATGATAAAGCACTGTATTGTCTATACATTACTAAGGTGTATGAAAAGTTACTAAGTTTTCACAAGGCACCCTCACCCACTCTATCCTGTTGCCCTAACTGCTGATTGGCCCGGATAAAAGTTAAGTGGGCCAGTCACTAATAACCCAGGCTGCAAAGTAGGGGATGAGAATAAAGAGTAGTTATTACACTTCTCACCTTCTCCTTCCTCCACCACCGCATGGACCACCATAGGGTAAACCTCTCTGTCTAGATCGAAGGTCAGCTGAAAAGCACAGATGTGTGTGAGTAGGGCATAAAGAAGCAAATATTGGCAATAACGGCTAATGATAGCCTTGGCATGGGATTCACCCAGCAGATTATATGCCAGGGCACCAGGGGAAACACCTACCTCCTCTTCTCTCCATTCAGATGGGTCCACTGTATGGGAAGGGAAGCAGAACTGCTGGCTCACCCCTCTTTTGAAGTGCACAGTGTCCGACTGCAGGTTGCTGGATTTGGGCAGGTAGCTGTAGGGTTCATAGGCAGATTAGCCCACCATACTGTTTCCACACTAACACTGCACCATCAAAGTGCCCAAAATCCCCCCTCCATTTCCCCCTGCCTATGCTGCCACTATAGGTGATGGCAATGATACAAGGAAACAGGCAGGGGCTCCCTTCCGAACCTCTTTGCCAACTGATCCCCAACAAGCTGGGGGCCAATAAATGTAATCAGGGGGGGTCATAGGTATGGGGTCCCCTGGAATTAGGAATCAAAGTAGATAAGGGTAATGTAAAAATTCATTTCTTCGGACAGGTGTTAAGCCTAACAGCTTTTGTGGCTCCTGGGGCAGATTCCTTCCCAGATTTCTCCCTTACTAACAAATATGAACATGTTGGTAGAGAGGCCCCCTTCCCTTCTACCCACTACACTTGGCTCTCTTTACTTTATAGAAACCTATACAGTATGTTGATAAAAAAAATCACCCTTATCTCATTTGGGCCACCCTTCCTTAAATGAAATGTACCTGGCAATGCCCCCCTGGAACTCCTCAGTGGCCTGGTAATAAATGGTGATTGCAACTCGTGCGTCTGTATCGAAGGTGAACTCCACATTATAATGCACCTTGGGGCGGCTCCCCTCCACCCCGGTGGCCTTTAGCTCCTCGGTGCACCTACAATGGAAATGACAGTTTGTGTCAGAGCTTGGCAATGCTAAAAGCTACAGTATTAAATCCCAGCTGTATCTATAGCACATATACCCCTATAGATAAATACACAACGGGTCATTACTATAATAAAGGGTGCAGAATAAAGAGCGATATGCTTTGGCATGTGAGATAATGTAACATTTTAAGCCTACCTGACCAGGCGCAGTGTGTCCTTACGGATGTTGATCAGACTGCGCAGAGTTTTCACTGGCTCTTGTGGAGAAGGGGCTGTATAAGGAAACTATGACCATAAAAAAAAAATAAAGCAGTCATAACTATAGGCATCATCACATTCCAATACAATTCTCCCCCAACCCTGCCATTAACACAGATTCCTAAATTGTGGGGCTGCTTCTTTAAGAATTTATACCCATGATAAATACTAATTATCCTTGGCATGAAAAATATCAATGACTACACTGTAGTGAGGGGGGTACCTTATCCCCTATAATACATGAGTGATACTCAGAGTGACTGCTAATATCCTTATCATTTACAGTAGGGGGTACATTATCCCTTATAATACATGAGTGATACTCAGAGTTCCCTGTATAACTCAGCCTGCAGCCTTGTGCCTTTATATGGGGGGCACAGAACCCCTCAGTGACTGCTAATATCCTTATCATTTACAGTAGGGGGTACATTATCCCTTATAATACATGAGTGATACTCAGAGTTCCCTGTATAACTCAGCCTGCAGCCTTGTGCCTTTATATGGGGGGCACAGAACCCCTCAGTGACTGCTAATATCCTTATCATTTACAGTAGGGGGTACATTATCCCTTATAATACATGAGTGATACTCAGAGTTCCCTGTATAACTCAGCCTGCAGCCTTGTGCCTTTATATGGGGGGCACAGAACCCCTCAGTGACTGCTAATATCCTTATCATTTACAGTAGGGGGTACATTATCCCTTATAATACATGAGTGATACTCAGAGTTCCCTGTATAACTCAGCCTGCAGCCTTGTGCCTTTATATGGGCACAGAACCCCTCAGTGACTGCTAATATCCTTATCATTTACAGTAGGGGGTACATTATCCCCTATAATACATGACTGATACTTTTATATATATATATATATATATATACAGTGGAGGAAATAATGATTTGACCCCTCACTGATTTTGTAAGTTTGTCCAATGACAAAGAAATGAAAAGTCTCAGAACAGTATCATTTCAATGGTAGGTTTATTTTAACAGTGGCAGATAGCACATCAAAAGGAAAATCGAAAAAATAACTTTAAATAAAAGATAGCAACTGATTTGCATTTCATTGAGTGAAATAAGTTTTTGAACCCTCTAACAAAAAAAGACTTAATACTTAGTGGAAAAGCCCTTGTTTGCAAGCACAGAGGCCAAACGTTTCTTGTAATTGATGAGCAAGTTTGCGCACATTTTAGGAGGAATGTTGGTCCCACTCCTCTTTGCAGATCATCTCTAAATCCCTAAGGTTTCTGTCTCTGTGCAACTCTGAGCTTGAGCGCCCTCCATAGGTTTTCTATTGGATTAAGGTCCGGAGACTGACTAGGCCACTCCATGACCTTAATGTGCTTCTTCTTGAGCCACTCCTTTGTTTGCTGTATGTTTTGGGTCACTGTCGTGCTGGAACACCCATCCACGACCCATTTTCAGTTTCCTGGCAGAGGGAAGGAGGTTGTCGTTCAGGATTTCACGATACATGGCTCCGTCCATTTTCCCGTTAATGCGAATAAGTTGTCCTGTGCCCTTAGCAGAAAAACACCCCCAAAGCAAAATGTTTCCACCCCCATGCTTGATGGTGGGGACGGTGTTTTGGGGGTCATAGGCAGCATTTTTCTTCCTCCAAACACAGCGAGTTGAGTTAATGCCAAAGAGCTCTATTTTGGTCTCATCAGACCACAGCACCTTCTCCCAGTCACTCACAGAATCATTCAGGTGTTCATTGGCAAACTTCAGGCCTGCACATGTGCCTTCTTGAGCAGGGGGACCTTGCGAGCCCTGCAGGATTTTAATCCATTGCGGTGTAATGTGTTTCCAATGGTTTTCTTGGTGACTGTGGTCCCTGCTAATTTGAGGTCATTAACTAACTCCTCCCGTGTAGTTCTAGGATGCTTTTTCACCTTTCTCAGAATCATTGACACCCCACGAGGTGAGATCTTGCGTGGAGCCCCAGAGCGAGGTCGATTGATGGTCATTTTGTGCTCCTTCCATTTTCCAACAATCGCACCAACAGTTGTCACCTTCTCTCCCAGCTTCTTGCTAATGGTTTTGTAGCCCATTCCAGCCTTGTGCAGGTCTACAATTTTGTCTCTGACATCCTTGGACAGCTCTTTGGTCTTTCCCATGTTGGAGAGTTTGGAGTCTGCTTGATTGATTGATTCTGTGGACAGGTGTCTTTTATACAGGTGACTAGTTAAGACAGGTGTCCTTAATGAGGTTGACTAATTGAGTAGAAGTGTCTAACCACTCTGTGGGAGCCAGAACTCTTAGGCTGATGCCACACCAGGCGTAGGGCTGATTTTTTCGGCAAGCGGAAAAACGCTTGCCGAAAATTCAGCCCTACGCCTGCTACTTGTGCCTGCACCCGAATGAATGGGATACGCTCGGGTGCAGGCACATGTAGCCGATATACGCATGAAAACGCGAGACTTTGCATTCTCTCGCGTTTTCGTGCGTATATCGGCTACTTGTGCCTTCACCCGAGCGTATTCCATTCATTCGGGTGCAGGCACAAGTAGCAGGCGTAGGGCTGAATTTTCGGCAAGCGTTTTTCCGCTTGCCGAAAAAATCAGCCCTACGCCTGGTGTGGCATCAGCCTTAATGGTTGGTAGGGGTTCAAAAACTTATTTCACTCAATGAAATGCAAATCAGTTGCTATCTTTTATTTAAAGTTATTTTTTCGATTTTCCTTTTGATGTGCTATCTGCCACTGTTAAAATAAACCTACCATAGAAATGATACTGTTCTGAGACTTTTCATTTCTTTGTCATTGGACAAACTTACAAAATCAGTAAGGGGTCAAATAATTATTTCCTCCACTGTATATATATATGTTGCTAGAGCGATGGTACAAACGGTAGCACTAATACCCCTTTGCTCTCCCTGGCTGCTCTCTGTGCCGTACCCGGAGCATTAGGCTGAGAGCTAGGGATGAGACAGACAGTAACAGCGCAGAGTCTAGAGTGGGGATTAGGCTATTAGAGACATAGGGAAGGGAGGCTGTGCGGTGTCTCACCCAATTAGAGCCGGCTGAGCAGACGCACTAGTCTGAAGGTGACTGCAGTGCAAGGGGAGAGTTGCAGATACACTGATCTAAGCACAGAGACCGTCCACAAAAGGCTAAAAAATATGAGCCCAGTAAGCAGGCGAGAATGGCTTGTGTATAAGGCACTGACTGCGCCGTAATGACTGGCTTTATAGATTGTAAGCTCTTTTGGGCAGGGCTCTCTTCCCCTCTTGTATCGGTTATTGGTTGCTTTATATGTTACTCTGTATGTCCAATGTATGTAACCCACTTATTGTACAGCGCTGCGGGATATGTTGGCGCTTTATAAATACATGTTAATAGTAATAATAATAATAATACCAATGAAGCCCCCTTATAATAAATCATGGCTAGCTGAAATCAGACAGATCCAACCTTTTGGACTTCATGCCAACAATTAGATCCCATGGGCTGGGTCATACACACATCAACTAAAGATTGAGTCAATTACAGACTTATAATAAACAGCAGCCATGTCAAATACACCCTTATAAACAACGCATAGTGAGGTCACATGACTCGTTAGATATTAGAAGTCACTGGAGAGTTCCATTACTGTTTTTTATATTTTAAAACAGGACTGGCACTGTTCATCAGTCATCATGTCGCTGGTTATACAGTAATTGATGTTTAGTGAAGTCACTCTCGGCTGAAACTTCAATATTATAACAAAAATAATGTTGTTGCTTAAAATGAAAGACTTTTAGAAATCAACTTGGGGATCCAGAACCCCTATAAAAGCAATTGGCCTGCAGCCTTCGCCCTTAACACTGGGAACTCCTTCTATACCCTTATGTTTTACTCATGGGTCCTAATACTTCATAATCTTTTTTTTTAATTAATTCAGCAGGATGTATGTAGGGAGCATGTAATCAATAAGCGGCTCACCATGTATGTGGGTAATAGCTGGGAAGTGCTACTTTATCTTATTAATGAGAGCTTTTAATTGTGTGTAGTATAGGCAAGCCAGGGCCCGGCGCTAGGTCTCATTAGCAACATAACCAAGTGATGCTTGGGGGTAATGGGGGTAAGTGCTTTAGCATAGTGCATAGTGCTTTAGCATACGGCTCATACAGGCATCAGCAAATACCCAGGGAAATAGCATTTATAAGGCAAATGTGGGCCAGTTCCTTCCATGGGAGCTGCCTTCAGTGCACAGGCAATAGAGTACTGCAGCACAGGCATATGGGCCGGCATGCACTGGCCACTCACAGTGAGCTATATACTAGCCCAAGGCATCTTTGCTTTCTGTGGGCATGCAACATATGTGCAGCCTTAACAGTAATAGCTTAGGGCAGAGATACCCAACCAGAGGCTCAGGGGCAACATGTTGCTCTACAACCCCTTGGAATTTGCTCCCAGTGGGCTTAAAGCAAGTGCTTAGTTTTGAATTCCTGGCTTGGAGGCAAGTTTTGGTTGCATGAAAACCAGCTGTACTGCCAGTCCACCTTGGGGCTACCAATAGCCAATCACCCTTATTTGGAACCCCTGGAAAGATTTTTCATGCTTTTGTTGCTCCCCAAATCTTTGTTTACATTCATGGGTTAAAAAGGTTGGGGACCCCTGGCTCAGGGTGAACAAGCCAACTAGCCATCATTATCATCCCTGCCCAAGCTAATTAGCCATTATTATTACCACACAAGCCAACTAGCCATCATTATCATCCCTGCCCAAACCAAATAGCCATCATCATCCCTGCCCAAGCCAACTAGCCATTATCATCCCTGCCCAAGCCAACTAGCCATTATCATCCCTGTCCAAGCCAACTAGCCATTATCATCCCTGCCCAAGCCAACTAGCCATTATCATCCCTGCCCAAGCCAACTAGCCATTATCATCCCTGCCCAAGCCAACTAGCCATTATCATCCCTGCCCAAGCCAACTAGCCATTATCATCCCTGCCCAAGCCAACTAGCCATTATCATCCCTGCCCAAGCCAACTAGCCATTATCATCCCTGCCCAAGCCAACTAGCCATCATTATCCCTGCCCAAGCCAACTAGCCATCATTATCACTGCCCAAGCCAACTAGCCATTATCATCCCTGCCCAAGCCAACTAGCCATCATTATCACTGCACACCACAGAGCAATGTATTCCTGTGCTATAAATAGGGATTGTGCCTTTTCACTCCCTAACAATAGGGCTTGTTGTGAGAGCCACTAAATGCCGGCATGGCTGCACAACTGAATACAGTGGCACTGCATGTAGCCGGCCTGCCTGCCATGGAGACACGTCGCTTCCATTTCTAAGCAACTGAAAGACAACACAGTAATACCATGATCTATTATTTAACACGTGTCAGTGTATAATATTCTGAATTGAAGAGTCAGGCTTCAAAAGCCAAATACATACGAATGAAAAGGCTGGGCCTCTGAGTCAGCAAGCTAAATGGGCTCACAAATGGCGGGTTAGGCTATCTGTCACCATGCAGGGCAAGGACAAGCCATACACATACATCCAGTGCTGTCTATGGAGCCTCCTCTTTGTACATCAGAGAACTCATGTTGAATGGGGGACTAGGCAAGTAGAGAAAATTAGGTCAGGCAAATGCCTTCCTGCCCCAGGAGAGTCTCAGATGGGAACAAGGAAGACATGAGAGAGGGATAAGGTTCCGGTTCTATAGAATCCCTGTGATGAATTCATTACTTAATGCAGGAGTGAATGTGATTGGCTATAGAGAGAGACTGACAAAATGAGTTAGCGTTGGGATTGCTGAAGCACAGGAACAGGGAAGAATGTGAATGACGTAGCACGGCCTAGAGATGCTAGCGGCTTGTATCCCCAAACGTACTGAGGTCACCTTGAGCCTTATAGGCACACCTAGGAATGCTGGGAGGCAAATGGCTGCAGAGAGAACTATTTGGGGTGGCCTGGTTCTAACACATTGTTTGGTTAGTCTTTTATCAGTCTGAGGTCCAACATTTGGTCAGGGCTCCCCTTGGCCCATATTAATGGGACATATATATGAAAACCTTGCCATTTCAACCACAGTCCCATGTATATCCAGAGAAGTATACACCCCAAATCTTACCATAATCAGCCTTCAAGGTAGCCTTCTAGCATTAGCAGAGCAAATATTTAATTTACCCCAGGGTGGGTCTGATCATTTAGTAGTATAGGGCACCATAATTACTGATTACTGTCAGCTCCATTTTCCCCTATATGATTTTTACATACAGCTCTCTCTTATCCTACTAGGTTGAGTCCTCTAGTTCTATGTGACTGCCAGACATTTAAGGGGTTGTTCACATTTGAGTTAACTTTCAGTGCAATCTTCAATTTGCAACTGGTCTTCATTTCCTATTATTTGCTTTTTGTAATTATTTACATTTTTATTCAGCAACTCCAGTTTGGAAATGCAGCAGTTATCTGGTTGCTGGGGTTATTACCGTAGCAACCAGGGGGTGGTTTGAATGGGAGACTTGAATATCTGAATAAAAAGATAAGTAATAAAAAGTACCAATAACAATAAATGGAAAAAGCCAGAAAAGGAAGGCAAATAATTCAAAAACTATAAAAAATAAATAATGAAGACCAATTGCAGAGTTACTTGAATTGGCCATTCTACAACATACAAATAGTTAACCACCCCTTAAAGCAGAGGGTTAGGTATCTCCCCCTAACTGCATAGTCCCCAGCTAGGCCAAAGAGGTAGCACAGAAGCTGGCAGCCAGCCAGGCCAACTGTCAGAATAGTAGGTGGCAGTTAATGCTAGACCTGATGAACTAGCAATGGTTAGGGGCAGCCAGAAGTACCTTGTAAACAGGATCATGCAGCCAGGAACCAACCAGGGCAGTGGGGGGAGAGGTTGCTGATCTGTATAAGGGTCACTAAGGGGTTAAGGAGTATGTGAAAGCGCAGGGGGATTAGCCACGCAGTATAAGCAGCATTCTGATCTGCAGGAGGGGGGCAGTTATCCTGCCGTGCCCCCGACACACAGGGCTCCTCACACTCACAGGCTCAGGCTGTAAATACAGAGAGACAGACCAATCACACCACTACAATGTATTACTGGAATTGGGGGCCTGTCGCTGTACAGCCAGTATTACAGCTGCAATCAGAGCTGTCTTTAGAAGGTGCAAAATAAGACAAACCGCCCCCGGACCCAAATTTCTAGGTATTCAATAAAGGGGTATATACAGCCCCTTAAGCCCTCAGTTTATTAAGACTGTCAGTTGAATTTCAATAACAGCCAGTGTGTTGCAAGTTGCACTTGCAAGGGGCAGGTCCCAAAGAAAAATACAATAATAAAAAAAAACACAAATACAAGAGTATTGTAGAAATGATAGGTATATTGGCTAACAATAACAATACATTGCAAGCTTTCGGAGCTCTAAGGCCCCTTCATCAGGCAAATTTTGCCTGATGAAGGGGCCTAAGAAAGCTTGCAATGTATTGTTATTGTTAGCCAATATACCTATCATTTCTACAATACTCTTGTATTTGTGTTTTTTTTTATTATTGTATTTTTCCTTGGGACCTGCCCCTACTATTAGCAGCCCAGCACACACACACAGTGGTCCCTTGCTGATTTGCACTGGTTTATAAACTGATAAACACACCACTTAGCTCAGTGGTATCAAACTATCTGCCTTCCATCTGTCGTGGGCTCAGCGTCATCCAAATGACATCAAATAAACATTTGGTTATTGGGAATCACAGTGGGCAACAGCTGTAGGGACAACCCCCACTTAGGTAGCACTAAGGAGTTTAAGTCAGTCTGCTCCCCCTCTCCTTTTGCATAAATAGTTTGATCCACCTACAGGGCTGACAGCTGGATAAACAGAGTAATACAATAAAGCAAACAATAATATAATTAATAGATTACACTGCAAGTAGTTAAATCCACCATGCATGTTTAAAGAAAAGAATTGTTGTGGGGTCTCTTGGCTAAAATACACTAGCAACCACAAGAGGGACTCATTTATTTACACTGGGCAAATTTGCCCATCGGAAGGAACCCATGGCAACCAAATTGTTGTATTCATTTGTTCTACCTGCAGCTGGCTGAAAAAAAAAAGCCATTTACTGATTGGTTGCTATGGGTTACTGCCCTGAGAGTCCACATGCATTTTACACCAGGTATGGGCAGTCTGCAGCTCCCGCATCTCACCACATTTGGTGCCAGTAAACTGCCCCTGTCACACAGCTAGCATTCATATACGTACCGTGACTGGCCGGCTCCCAAGGAAATTCAGGTCACAGTTTTCCCCAAACAAGTAGCCCTCGGGGTGGCTGGACTCAAACTTTTCCCCTCCCATAATAAAGTGGCTGCCAAAGTAACTCCCTGGGGAGGACAAAGTGGGAAACAGTTAGGAATGCAGAATAGAATAGCATTGATATATATATATATATCACCGAATCAGATATAGGCACTTGCATACAGGAATAATATGTATAGAATATACAGACTTATAATATCCCTATATGTTACAATAGGGGGCACTTTATAAGTCCACTTATATAAGTGCACTTTATATAAGTGCACTTTATAAGTCCTCGGGGACTTAATAATAATAATAATAATAATATCCCTATATTTTACAATAGGGGGCACTTTATTCACTATATATTATAAGGAACTCCTCTGGGACTTATAATATCCCTATATGTTACAATAGGGGGTACTTTATTCACTATATATTATAAGGAACTCCTCAGTGACTTATAACATCCCTATATGTTACAATAGAGGGCACTTTATTCACTATATATTATAAGGAACTCCTCGGGGACTTATAATATCCCTATATGTTACAATAGGGGGTACTTTATTCACTATATATTATAAGGAACTCCTCAGTGACTTATAACATCCCTATATGTTACAATAGAGGGTACTTTATTCACTATATATTATAAGGAACTCCTCAGGGGCTTATAATATCCCTATATTATACAATAGGGGGCACTTTATTCACTATATATTATAAGGAACTCCTCGGGGACTTATAATATCCCTATATTTTACAATAGGGGGGACTTTATTCACTATATAAGCAACTCCTCAGGGACTTATAATATCCCTATATGTTACAATAGGGGGTACTTTATTCACTATATATTATAAGGAACTCCTCGGGGACTTATAATATCCCTATATGTTACAATAGGGGGTACTTTATTCACTATATATTATAAGGAACTCCTCGGGGGCTTATAATATCCCTATATGTTACAATAGGGGGCACTTTATTCACTATATATTATAAGGAACTCCTCGGGGACTTATAATATTCCTATATGTTACAATAGGGGGCACTTTATTCACTATATATTATAAGGAACTCCTCGGGGGCTTATAATATCCCTATATGTTACAATAGGGGGCACTTTATATACTATAAAATACACAAGAGCCATGAATATCCTGTAAATTATATCCTTATAAATGGCGCTTAGTGATATAATTTCTGTGACATGACTCACTAAAACTTGTATATTATAATAAATAAAGTACCCCCCTGAGCTGCAACTACCTGGGCCTATTCCTGGGGCCGGCCCTATTGCTCTTATACCTGTTTTCCCCCAGCAGCAAAATAGTTATTTCCAGGGACAAAACTCTGTAAGACTCATAAAGCACAAACACTTCCTCGGTGCCATGTATTATTCATGCCGGCGGCTTTCAGAGCCGTTGCATTATTAATCAGCAGAGGTAGGTGCTCTACGGGGGTGGGCTCAGACTCTCTCCACTATAAAGCTGTTAGTGCCGTCCATTCATTCACCTACAGTATAATGTACTTTAGTTAGCTTGGGACTGATGGATAGAGCTCGGGGCTATATGGGTGCAGGACAGCCAGGCATCATACAGCCCCAGTGGCCACTAGGGGAGCCATGGGTACAGGGGGTCCTACCTGATACAAAGTTTCCTGCAAGACAGAAATCTATGCTTGAATCTTCCATTCATACTGCATTAGGCAGCAGCCCAGTAAGCTCTGTGTCCCTTCTCCATCCCCTAAAGCCATTAGTTACATCACATTAAACCAGAATGTACTGTAGAAGGGCCCAAGCCAGCCCCCAGTCTGTGGGATTCAGATGCTATGGGGACGCTGATTTAGTGACAGCAGCACTGCAGCCGCCCCCCTGCCCAGTGTGTGGCTCTGCAGCCTTGATGCAATGAGCTAATGCAGTCACGCTGTGTGCAGCAAAAGAAGTGCTGGCTGGGTAATAACTGCATCTGGCTCTGCCCCACTGCACAATTGCACCTCAGTAGCCTCACACAGGGCTCTCCGTGCTGCATTAGGAAGAATTAGCAGGGGCTGACCCAAAAGGGGCTTCTAATACACTCACCCGATGGCTATTGGGGTCTCTTCTGTGTGACAGTAAAGAGACTATGTGTAGCAGAGTGCTACTGAGCCAGTGAATAAGGCTGGGGGGCTCAGGGGGGATTCAGTACCCAATGCTGTGCTTCCCTGGTTCTATTCTGACCCATTTACAGTCTGTGTACAGTTTCCATTTTCTATTTCCAATGCTTGGAATTCACAGGTCTCTATCCACAGTGTAACAACATATTGGTAGGTTAAGTGGCTACTGATAAAACTGACCCTTATGTGTACCCATAGCACACAAAATAGACGCCAGGCTTCAGTGAGGTGCTGGGGGGGTATATTAGTGATCTACAGAGGGTAATAAACCAACTAAAGGTGGCCGTCCATGGGCAAATTTCAGCTGCCGATTCAGACAGATAATCTGCCTGTGTATGGGCACCTGGCTGCCTAAAATTGGCCAGATCTCAATCAGACAAGTCTCCATTTTCTGTTGATGCAGCCCTTGCTCCTACAGTACCTATGCCGAGGATATTAGCTCACCTAGGTGTTTCAATGCCCTGTTCCTTTCTGGCCATGGAACTCTTTGGTGACTTATAATATCCTTATATTTTACAACAGGGGCTACATTATTCCCTAAACAAACCGCCATGCCAGGCTGTATTTAGGGCTGGTGCTTCCCTAGTTACCCCTCCTCTCACCAATCAGCTCCTGCGCTCAACAGTCGGTTCATGAGCCAATCGAGGAAGAGAGGGGTACCAGCACCCCATTCTCACCATTCGGCACACATGCAGGACAGTAGCCACACACAATATTGAAGCAATTATACATCTATCCAGAGACACATTTATCTGTAGGGGGGCCACCTGGCTGGTAAAAATGATGCTCGATGCCAGTGTTATTATTAGGGAAATCCTGCCACATAAAGCTTCCATAGGCTCAATGGGAGCGAGAGGGATCCGAGTAGTCAGCTGCCCATCTCATTCTTCAGCAATTGCACCCTATTCATTAGTTTGGGTGAGGTGCCCACTCAGCTAAAGGCACAGACCCTATACCCAGCATGGCACCCATTAGTAGAGTCTGGCACCCATACAAACAGATTGTGGCACACAGCACAGAATGCCTACACTGGGTGCCATGGTGCTGCCAGGCATCTCTGGGGTCCTGAGTCTGATTCTGACCAAAGAGCTGTGCCCGTGTCTGTGTGGGTTCCCTCCTGCACTCCATACTGGCTACTAATGCAGCCCACCCTTGTGTATGTGGTACGGACTGGGGCAGGGGCATTACTAATACATTATATTGGGTAAAAAATAATAATTGTTGTGGAAACAAGAAATGGGCATTGGGCTAGTACCCACAGTATAGTGCATACATGGCTTACATCACACACAGCTTGTCACATGTCCCTGGCATTGGGCTAGTACCCACAGTATAGTGCATACATGGCTTACATCACTCACAGCTTGGCACATGTCCCTGGCATTGGGCTAGTACCCACAGTATAGTGCATACATGGCTTACATCACACACAGCTTGTCACATGTCCCTGGCATTGGGCTAGTACCCACAGTATAGTGCATACATGGCTTACATCACACACAGCTTGGCACATGTCCCTGGCATTGGGCTAGTACCCACAGTATAGTGCATACATGGCTTACATCACTCACAGCTTGGCACATGTCCCTGGCATTGGGCTAGTACCGACAGTATAGTGCATACATGGCTTACATCACTCACAGCTTGTCACATGTCCCTGGCATTGGGCTAGTACACACAGTATAGTGCATACATGGCTTACATCACTCACAGCTTGGCACATGTCCCTGGCATTGGGCTAGTACACACAGTATAGTGCATACATGGCTTACATCACTCACAGCTTGGCACATGTCCCTGGCATTGGGCTAGTACACACAGTATAGTGCATACATGGCTTACATCACTCACAGCTTGTCATATGTCCCTGGCATTGGGCTAGTACACACAGTATAGTGCATACATGGCTTACATCACACACAGCTTGTCACATGTCCCTGGCATTGGGCTAGTACACACAGTATAGTGCATACATGGCTTACATCACACATAGCTTGGCACATGTCCCTGGCATTGGGCTAGTACACACAGTATAGTGCATACATGGCTTACATCACACACAGCTTGGCACATGTGGCTGGCATTGGGCTAGTACCCACAGTATAGTGCATACATGGCTTACATCACTCACAGCTTGGCACATGTCCATGGCATTGGGCTAGTACCCACAGTATAGTGCATACATGGCTTACATCACACACAGCTTGGCACATGTCCCTGGCATTGGGCTAGTACCGACAGTATAGTGCATACATGGCTTACATCACTCACAGCTTGGCACATGTCCCTGGCATTGGGCTAGTACACACAGTATAGTGCATACATGGCTTACATCACTCACAGCTTGGCACATGTCCCTGGCATTGGGCTAGTACCCACAGTATAGTGCATACATGGCTTACATCACTCACAGCTTGGCACATGTCCCTGGCATTGGGCTAGTACCCACAGTATAGTGCATACATGGCTTACATCACTCACAGCTTGGCACATGTCCCTGGCATTGGGCTAGTACCCACAGTATAGTGCATACATGGCTTACATCACACACAGCTTGGCACATGTCCCTGGCATTGGGCTAGTACCCACAGTATAGTGCATACATGGCTTACATCACTCACAGCTTGGCACATGTCCCTGGCATTGGGCTAGTACACACAGTATAGTGCATACATGGCTTACATCACTCACAGCTTGGCACATGTCCCTGGCATTGGGCTAGTACCCCACAGTATAGTGCATACATGGCTTACATCACTCACAGCTTGGCACATGTCCCTGGAATTGGGCTAGTACCCACAGTATAGTGCATACATGGCTTACATCACACACAGCTTGGCACATGTCCCTGGCATTGGGCTAGTACCCACAGTATAGTGCATACATGGCTTACATCACTCACAGCTTGGCACATGTCCCTGGCATTGGGCTAGTACCCACAGTATAGTGCATACATGGCTTACATCACACACAGCTTGGCACATGTCCCTGGCATTGGGCTAGTACCCACAGTATAGTGCATACATGGCTTACATCACACACAGCTTGGCACGAGAAGGCAATATACAGCTACACATATTGCCAAACATTACATGTTATGCATAAAAAGCCAATGTATGGCACACAGTGGCTCAACGCCCCGCTGCCTTGGCTAGTAAGCCACTCACCAGACTTGGGTGGGTATCTGTAGAGGGAATTACACGGCATGTCCACCTCTTCCACTCCAGCATGCTGCCGACTTGTCAGTGCCCCCATCTTCAATGTCCTTTGTTCCAACAGGGAATGCCCAACTCTAATGCCAGCTTGCCATCTCCCCTCCTGCCAGTCACTGCAATGAGAAAATATAGGATTCTCCTTACACAAAATAATCCCTGCAAAACTCCATGGTACTTACCAACTAAAGGAAAAGGCTCATAATAATGTTCCCCTCTACCAGAAACATCCCATGATTCCCCTGCCATACTGACCCCCCCAATCCTATGCACTACAGCCTGCCACCCCTGCACTGGCATGTACACTGGTACTTACTGTACCCCCCTCCCCCCAATATTATACACAATAACCGCTCACCCCTGCACTGGCATGTAGACTGGTACTTACTGTACCCCCCTCCCCCCAGTATTATACACAATAACCGCTCACCCCTGCACTGGCATGTACACTGGTACTTACTGTACCCCCCTCCCCCCAATATTATACACAATAACCGCTCACCCCTGCACTGGCATGTACACTGGTACTTACTGTACCCCCCTCCCCACAGTATTATACACAATAACCGCTCATCCCTGCACTGGCATGTACCACTGGTACTTACTGTACCCCCCTCCCCCCAATATTATACACAATAACCACTCACCCCTGCACTGGCATGTACACTGGTACTTACTGTACCCCCCCTCCCCAATAATATACACAATAACCGCTCACCCCTGCACTGGCATGCACACTGGTACTTACTGTACCCCCCCTCCCCAATAATATACACAATAACCGCTCACCCCTGCACTGGCATGTACACTGGTACTTACTGTACCCCCTCCCCCCAATATTATACACAATAACCACTCACCCCTGCACTGGCATGTACACTGGTACTTACTGTACCCCCCCTCCCCAATAATATACACAATAACCGCTCACCCCTGCACTGGCATGTACACTGGTACTTACTGTACCCCCCCTCCCCAATAATATACACAATAACCACTCACCCCTGCACTGGCATGTACACTGGTACTTACTGTACCCCCCTCCCCAATATTATACACAGTAACCACTCACCCCTGCACTGGCATGTACACTGGTACTTACTGTACCCCCCTCCCCAATATTATACACAATAACTGCTCACCCCTGCACTGGTATATACACTTATGGGACACTACCCCCTGCACTGGTATTTACACTGGCACTAGTCCCCTCCCATACTACCCCCCCTTACCCATATGCCTGTCACCCTTACACTGGCACAGTACCCCCTGCACTGGTATTTACACTGGCACTAGTCCCCTCCCATACTACCCCCCCTTACACTGGCACAGTACCCCCCCTGCACTGGTATTTACACTGGCACTAGTCCCCTCCCATACTACCCCCCTTACCCATATGCCTGTCACCCTTACACTGGCACAGTACCCCCCCTGCAGTGGCATTTACACTGGCACTAGTCCCCTCCCATACTACCCCCCCTTACCCATATGCCTGTCACCCTTACACTGGCACAGTACCCCCTGCAGTGGCATTCACACTGGCACTAGTCCCCTCCCATACTACCCCTCCTTACCCATATGCCTGTCACCCTTACACTGGCACAGTACCCCCTGCAGTGGCATTTACACTGGCACTAGTCCCCTCCCATACTACCCTCCTTACCCATATGCCTGTCACCCTTACACTGGCACAGTACCCCCCCTGCAGTGGCATTTACACTGGCACTAGTCCCCTCCCAGACTGCCCCCCCTTACCCATATGCCTGTCACCCTTACACTGGCACAGTACCCCCCCTGCAGTGGTATTTACACAGGCACTAGTCCCCTCCCAGACTGCCCCCCCTTACCCATATGCCTGTCACCCTTGCACTGGCACAGTACCCCCTGCAGTGGCATTTACACTGGCACTAGTCCCCTCCCATACTCCCCCCCTTACCCATATGCCTGTCACCCTTACACTGGCACAGTACCCCCCTGCAGTGGCATTTACACTGGCACTAGTCCCTCCCATACTACCCCCCTTACCATATGCCTGTCACCCTTGCATTGGCACAGTACCCCCCCTGCAGTGGCATTTACACTGGCACTAGTCCCCTCCCAGACTGCCCTCCCCTTACCCATATGCCTGTCACCCTTACACTGGCACAGTACCCCTGCAGTGGCATTAACACTGGCACTAGTTCCCTCCCAGACTGCCCCCCCTTACCCATATGCCTGTCACCCTTACACTGGCACAGTACCCCCCTGCAGTGGCATTTACACTGGCACTAGTCCCCTCCCATACTACCCCCCCCTTACCCATATGCCTGTCACCCTTACACTGGCACAGTACCCCCCTGCAGTGGCATTTACACTGGCACTAGTCCCCTCCCAGACTGCCCCCCCTTACCCATATGCCTGTCACCCTTACACTGGCACAGTACCCCCTGCAGTGGCATTTACACTGGCACTAGTCCCCTCCCATACTACCCCCCTTACCCATATGCCTGTCACCCTTACACTGGCACAGTACCCCCCTGCAGTGGCATTTACACTGGCACTAGTCCCCTCCCATACTACCCCCCCTTACCCATATGCCTGTCACCCTTACACTGGCACAGTACCCCCCTTTGCAGTGGCATTTACACTGGCACTAGTCCCCTCCCAGACTGCCCCCCCTTACCCATATGCCTGTCACCTTTACACTGGCATTTACACTGGCAGCACCTACCCCCCCTGGCATTGGGAATATTCCCCTCCCGTAATGACTCCTCCCCCTGGGATCCCATACACAGGAGCCTGTCACCCTGCCTGACATTTACACCGAGAGCCTGCCCGCTGTAGTGCCGAGTAACCCAGGCCGCCCCCTAACGATCCGCCCCACAGGCCCAGCCGAGGCGGCTCTCACACGTCCCTTACCCGGCCCTCTCCGCTCCCTTACCCGGCCCTCTCCGCTCCCTTACCCGGCCCTCTCCGCTCCCGTACCCGCTCCGCTCTCCCAGCAGCTGCAGAACGCGGCGTGACGTCACTCCAGCGTCGCACGGCCCCGCCTTCTCACCCGCCGCTGCCCAATGCGGTGAAGGGGCGGTGTTACGGTCGCCCTGACAACCACCTCCCCTCACTCGGGAGCACATGTTTAAATCCCAGGCAGAGGGCGAATCCACTGAAGGGCACAGGGAAGGGAGTCCCGCTGATGCGATTGACTGGAAGCGCAGACGATCAATTGGGTATTGGGGAGCCCCCCATAGCGGGGTATTGGGGAACGGGGACCCCCCATAGCGGGGTATGAGAGGACAGACAGTGAAAGCACTGCAGTGACCTTGTGTGGGTGCTTATAGAGCCAGAAAGGATTTAGAAAAAGATGGCAGTAGTGAGAGGGTAGCTTTGCGTAATGCAGGGTTGTTAAACTACAACTCTAAACATACAACAACAACCTTGAAATTTCAGTGGGATTTGGGAGTTGCAGTTCAACAACAATTGTAGAGCTCTTTGAGATCTCTCATCTTTTATGGCTTCTAGAGAGAAAAAAGCCACTGATGGGTGAGAGTACAGCATGCATTGTGGGCCAGTTAGTATTTGTGCCTGGGGTTGTACTACTAACACCCTGGCTAACTCCCCATGCACCCTGGCTAACTCCCCATGCCCCCTGGCCAACTCCCCATGCCCCCTGGCTAACTCCCCATGCCCCCTGGCTAACTCCCCATGCCCCCTGGCTAACTCCCCATGCCCCCTGGCTAACTCCCCATGCCCCCTGGCTAACTCCCCATGCCCCCTGGCTAACTCCCCATGCCCCCTGGCTAACTCCCCATGCCCCCTGGCTAACTCCCCATGCACCCTGGCTAACTCCCCCAGAGCTCCCTGTCTCTGTGCCGCCACTCTTGTGGTACTGTGTAAAGCTTATGTACCACAGTGTGGGAGCTGAGGCCGGAGACCACCATCAAAATTCTACTTAAAAATGTAGGAGCCTTGGCAAGAAGAAAGCTTCTCTCCCTTACCCCCTTTTGACTCAGGGGGGGGGGGGTCATTTGGTCAGCCCTTTCCATCACTCTCATGGTTAAAGTGGGGGAAGGTGGTGGAAGTACTGGGAGACTAGTAGTGTGTCTGCACTAGGGCCCACCTATCTTGGGAGCCACTGGGGATAGAGCCGTATGCTATGAAGCATGGAGTGGTGTATAGAGGAAGCAGACCCTGCGGTCATAGGGGGGCCTGGGTGACAAGGGGCCTGGACTACAGGGTCTGGTTCCTCTGTAGTTTTTAGACATCCCCCCTCCCCAGCCACTATCTTTCCTACCCCAGTGCAAGCAGCTTGGGAATGGGAGACGCAAGAGGGTTGGAGGGAGCCCTGGGTAGGGGGCTACCATGCACACTGGCCCCTCTAAAGATTTTTTGGTGGTGGAGGCATGCTGTTGTTACACCAATGAAAGCATGGTAAGGGGGGGGGGGCATGGTATACATTTTCCACCTAGGGCACATAGGGGTTTAATTACACTACTGTGCCCACAGCATGTGTGCTGGAACTGGGTGCCAGGGTTTGGCAGGCTGTAACTCCTGCCATAGGGCCGCTGTGTGCAAATAGGGAATAAGTAACAGTTGTGGGAAGTTTTAGGCTACTGCTTACCAACTTAGCAGCATAAAACTACTAATACAAGTGCCCACTCACTTGTGTGTCTAGGGGTACGATGGTAAGTTTTGCAGGCTGTATGTAGTGCAGAATGGCTTGGCAGGAGTAACACATTACTAATTAAACTTAACTTCATATTATTTGACATTACTATTGGTTGGGCCACATATCTCTATCAATATGGGTAAGGGTCATAGCAACAAAGTGAGAACCCTTAAGCCAAAGTTTGGGTGCAGGAATAATAAGCCACTGATGGGGCATTTGGTCATGTAGAGAGAAAATCATTGCGGCGGCTGAACTGCACCTGTCACAGTGCTGGGACCAGATTCATAGGATCCATGTTTCTACATCCAACTGTTGGAATAAATCCCAAACATATAGCATTAGCTAGGCAGTGGGCATGCTGGGGGCTGGAGGCATAATGTCTGAATATCACTCAGTTATAGATTTGGTGAGTTCAGGAACAAGACAAGGCTGCTGCTATTGAGTGTTGGCTCCCTCTGCTGGTACATTCTCTAACTGCAGTTCTAGATCTGTCATCTTACTAAAATGATTGTTTTACTTATAGGAAGGTGACTGGTTACTCATAGAGGTGGCAAGTCAGTGTGGGCACTGCAGGGGTATGTATGCACAGAGCAGAAAATAACCTATAGATAGCATGCACTTGTGTGCAAGGGTCTGATGATACACACACTGTATGGCCTACCGTACCCACCAACACGTACCTTCCCCACCAACACGTACCCTCCCCACCGGCACGTACCCTCCCCACCGGCACGTACCCTCCCCACCGGCACGTACCCTCCCCACCGGCACGTACCCTCCCCACCAACACGTACCCTCCCCCACCAACACGTACCCTCCCCACCAACACTGTAACCCCACTGCCCTGGTAATGGAGGAGTGGATTTAGATGGCTATTGGGGTCATTTCTGTTGCAGAACACAGTGGCCACATCTAAATAATGTGCGAGTTATGGGGCACCTCCTTACTCTAACAGTGTCCCCTACTCTTTAGTCTTAGCCCCTTCAGTCAGGGATAGCTAATGGGAAGTGTGCCAGCTCCTATTGCAGCATTCTGGTGTCAGGGCATGATGAGAGTTGTAGTTTAACCACACAGCGCTATTCTGACACAATTTGCAAGTGGATGTAATTTTTTATTTTCTGTGGTTTTTGAATGAGTTCATTTGATTGTGCTGGGCAGCTCCCCAGCTTGGAATTTCATCAGGTATCTGATTGCTGGGGTCCAATTTACCATGACAACCAGGCAGTGGTTTAAATGACAGACTGGAAGATAAATGGGAGAGGGCCTGAATAGAAAGAGAAGTCTTAAAATTACAAATAGCAATACAATTAGAGCCTCATAGGAGATCTGTTTTCTTACTAAAGGTTTAGGCAATAGTGAGTCTGCCACTGAGAGCCACCAGGGGCACTGTTAGGGGTAAGATACGTGGCAATTAGTAGCTGCGACTTTAAAAAGTTGCAGTGACTAATTTGCACAGCGAAAGTCACAGTCATTAGCCGCCGCAACTGACTTTTTAAAAATGTTGCGGCAATTAATCGCTACATGTGTCTTCGCCCTTAGGAGTCTGTGGATGAGCTTACCTTGAGAAGCAAAGATGGCATCAGGATTCACAGGATCCCTGTGCAGAATACATTTTACCTCTAGATTTTGCTGAACACACACACACACACACATATATATATATATATATATATATATATATATGTATAGGAAAATAAAGTAAATGTTAATGATTGTAATAAACAGGGAAGGTTGTTGTGGAAAGATACATTATAGGCTAAGAGTATGCAGTCAGATAGAAAGCGCCAGTATCTTGTCTCCTGTACTGCGGCTTTGTGTCCTCAGTCAGATGTGTAATGGTTTCAGCATCACATTCTGTGGATTTAGCAGTTCTAGTTCTACAGAAACCCCGCTCCTTCCTTCTTTTAACCAGATACTGAGCTGCCACGTGTTGTAGTCTATAAACATGTAGGATCTGGTATTGGCCACTAGAGGGCCTACCAAACAGCTCTGCACTGTTTCCCCAACTGACACAGCCCATCAGAACAGACATAAATTAAAAGATCCCATGTGCCTGCTGCTGCCATACTGGTGGTTAAATCTGCACTGCTTCTACTTCTTCAGCTGCTGTGTCTGGGTTCCATGAACTGGTTACTTCCCTAGCACTGATTGATCCCTGGGCTGGAGCTCAGGCTCAGGGAATATCACTCATGTATTATAAGGGATAATGTACCCCCTACTGTAAATGATAAGGATATTAGCAGTCACTGAGGGGTTCTGTGCCCATATAAAGGCACAAGGCTGCAGGCTGAGTTATACAGGGAACTCTGAGTATCACTCATGTATTATAAGGGATAATGTACCCCCTACTGTAAATGATAAGGATATTAGCAGTCACTGAGGGGTTCTGTGCCCCCCCATATAAAGGCACAAGGCTGCAGGCTGAGTTATACAGGGAACTCTGAGTATCACTCATGTATTATAAGGGATAATGTACCCCCTACTGTAAATGATAAGGATATTAGCAGTCACTGAGGGGTTCTGTGCCCATATAAAGGCACAAGGCTGTAGGCTGAGTTATACAGGGAACTCTGAGTATCACTCATGTATTATAAGGGATAATGTACCCCCTACTGTAAATGATAAGGATATTAGCAGTCACTGAGGGGTTCTGTGCCCATATAAAGGCACAAGGCTGCAGGCTGAGTTATACAGGGAACTCTGAGTATCACTCATGTATTATAAGGGATAATGTACCCCCTACTGTAAATGATAAGGATATTAGCAGTCACTGAGGGGTTCTGTGCCCCCCATATAAAGGCACAAGGCTGCAGGCTGAGTTATACAGGGAACTCTGAGTATCACTCATGTATTATAAGGGATAATGTACCCCCTACTGTAAATGATAAGGATATTAGCAGTCACTGAGGGGTTCTGTGCCCATATAAAGGCACAAGGCTGCAGGCTGAGTTATACAGGAATTTAATTATGATTTCTAATATCTTTATATTTTATAACAGATAGTACATCTTTTGTAATAATAATGATTTAAAAAAGGTGTTGCCTATCCACCCCCCCAGATCAAAATATGACCAGGCCCCTGACACCAGTCCACCCCAATACCCCCTGATGGCTGCCCTGGCATCTTACCTGCTTAGCCCATAAAATACTTGCCAAGACTGGGGCTGCTATTCCATATTTACCAGCAATGTGTGACACCTTCCCCCCTGCCCCACCCCAATGCCTGTTTAAATTTACTTTGGCCCTTCCAATTGTACAGCCTGCCACTTCAGGCCATGGTCCTGCCCCCCCACATCATTGGCCCCCCCATACTGGTAATTAACTTTATAATAGGTGGCAACCCTAGACCCTGGGCATAGGTATTCCCTCTACTCAATACAGTTCTGCAAGAAGGTTTGGCTACATTGTAGGGCCTTTGAATTGCTGTTGTGCAGGATGAGAATTTTTACTGTGTATTTCTTACAAATATTTCTACTCTAGTTTGTCTATGGGGGGGAATGGACTAGTGTGAGGCATGCTAAATATATGCCTGGGGCTATTTCTCTACCAGCAGTCTGACTTTCTCCATCTTTTACAATTGTGCTGCTTTTAATTATTAAAGGGGAAACGGTCACAGTTTCCAGCTGTCCTTTATTTCTAAAAACAGCACTAAGGACTCTTACACATGGTGTTTCACCCCGCGGTGGATCTCTACACAGGGCAAACGCACCCCATTGTTCCGGATGGGGTTGTACTCACTCGGGTGTATGCAACTGCCAAGCGTAGGTAGAACGCAGCTTGAAACAGCCAAGTGCCCTAGGGCTAATGCCACACAAGCTTATAAATGCAGCCAGAGACACAGCTGATCCACTCTGCTCCTCCCTCTCTCTGCACTGACAGACACCATCCTCCTAGCACTCACAGCTATATTGTTTGTTATTATTATCAACAACTCATATTTATAAAGCACCAACTTTACTTTTTTTTTTGCAGTGCTGTGTAATAGGTGTGTGAAACAGACCCCGACCAAGAGATACTGAGGCCCCAGGCCACTTGAAGCAAACCTCCGCCCCCAAGGGCCTCCATGTTTGAAGCCACACGCTGCCAGACCTGACCAACCCCTCCCATGCAGAGAGGGCATGGAGAAAGCAGTAGGAACTACGCCATTCCCCCCCAAATTGCACCTCCCCCTCAAACTGTGCCCTAGGCACCTGCAGACCCCTGGTGTATTCATTGAATATACAGGTTACATACAGAGAGGCCCTGCTCAGTGCAATTCACTTTCAGTTACTCACCTTATGGCCTGAGAACCCCTAATCTGTGCCTTCCCCCTACAAGACTGGAGGTGTCCATACACGGTGCAATCCGATCATTTGCCGAGGTTGCCAGATAAGCGGATCGCCTCCCGATATGCCCACCCACAGTTGGTGATTTTGGACTAATTTGCTCATTTGACACTAGGGCCAAACAATCAGATTAAAATGGCGGGTATACAGGCCATTGGATTTAGGGCCGTATCAACGAGCCCATGTGATCTCCGACAGCAAAATTAAACCTGCCTGATCAACATCTGGCCAATTTTCGGACAGATATCGGTCAGGTAGGCCCGCCGGGGGTGCCCATACACGGCAGAATCAATCTGAAGGACCCAAATCTGCAGCTGGAATCGGCCCGTGTATGGCCACCTTTACAGATTACATACAAATATTGTCCAATACAGAAGGTAGAGAGGGCCCTGCTCAATAGAGCTTACAATCAAAATATCTGGTGGGCCCCCGGCTGGTCCAGTGGGTTTTTTTTTTGGTTTTGGTTTTTTTTAAGATTTGATGCCACCTAATGCCCATGATATGCCACCAGAGTCTGCCATCACCCTGGTTGCTTTTACTCCTGCAGTCAGGAACCAACACCCCCTCCAAGTATTCTCCCACACACCTCTCCCATAGGAGCCACCCTGATGACAACTCTGGCTAGCCCCAGGGGCCCTTGAGGTTAGGTTGGCCCCAGGTGCCCCGATCCCTGTGCATTCTCACTTTACAGTAAATTGGTTAAATCAGATATATCTACAACTCCCTGCAGCCTCCACCGACCTTCTGTTCTGCAGCTGGAGGGCAGCAAGCAGCATATATGTGCTGTGTATCCTTTTAGTCCTGTATATCTGCAGCCAAAAGAATGTTAACATGCAGGCTTTTGGATTGTCAGCTCTGCTGGCGAGGGCTAGTTACCAGGGCCTGTATCCTGCGTACAGCCATGTATACATTGCCAGCTCTGCAAACATTCCCCAATCTAAACAATGAGAGAGGAAGTGAGTCAGCCCAACACACAAAGGATGTGTTCTCTGGCTTCTCAGAAAGAGACACCCAGCCCCGGCCGTGCTGCGGCCTCACAGTCTCCTGCTGTCTCTGCTTCTGAGACTCACATGGTAATTAGCGACCCCAGGGGCCCCCACAGACCCCAATAACGCAGCGTTGCCAATAAAGCGCAAGCACATTTCCCTGGGAGGGGACACCCCGAAGAAAGGAAAATATAAGCAATATGGACTCGGGAGGCGGTGGGAAATCTCTGTTCCGCCCAGTAGCTCACTTCTATAAAAGAGGCATTTTCCCATCTTTTCTCATGGGCTGACTGGTGGCCTTGTTCCCTGTGGCCCTGAAGCTCTCGCTCACTGTCAGTCTGAACACTTGGAGGGGGAGGGGATAGAAACTTCTTTTCCTCTATGTTGAGAAAGATACTTTCAATTCAATCGTAAAGGACAAGTCAACCCAACCCTTTGCAATATACATTCATTACAAATTTGCAATGGTTTTTGAGTTATTTGTATGTATAATTGCTATTAGAAGTTGTGTTTGCCTGTCCTTCTCTATTCCCTGCCCTGGGGGCTCTGACTGAAACAATGTAACACAAGGAGCAGCCTGACAGACCTGACTCGCTGGGGGAGACCAACCTTTGCAACATTGTTTCAAAAGTAACAACCAGGAGTTCAGCCAATGCTGCTTGCAGTAGCAATTACATTTACACATAACTTTTAAAGCACTAAATATATTTTACAAAATTCACAAGTTGCTCAGAATCTGAAGCATGGGGGTGTCTTGTTTCTTGAGGGCAAAACAGATTTTTAGGGGTTCTTTACTTATATAAGGTAGGATTTACCAACAGATGGCCAATCAGCTGTTGTTAAACTACAACTCCCTTTGGCCACTGAGAGGTGATAAAAGTCGAAGGCCTCAGTGCAGTAGCAGCAATTTGATTTGGGTTTATGGTCTATAAGGATGGAATGGTGCAATCTGATTGGTCAGAAGGAAGGTGTGTGATTTTAGGGTAAATGGATAATAAATGGCACTCTGGTTGCTAGGGTCTGATTTAACCTAGCAACCAGGCAGTGGTTTTGAATTGTAGCCTCACGGAGCAACAGTTGTTTGGCTGCCGGGGTCAGTGACCCCCATTTGAAGGCTGAAAAGAGTCAGAAGAGTAAGGCTAATAATTCAAAAACTATAAAAAATAGAGAATAAAGGCAGACTGAAAAATTGCTAAGAACCAGCCATTCTATAACATACTAAACATTTACCTTTAACGGCTCTGACTCCTGAAACCATTTCACAGGAGCAGCTACATGATTTTAAGTACCATAACCAGGGGAGCTAAAAGGGATAAACACTGCTTTCTGTTGTAGTTATTTTGAAATGAGGAAACAGTGATTGGGTGGAGTTCCCCTTTAATTGAACCTGAGCATGCTTAGTCACTCTTCTGCCTTATATATATATATTTTTTTTTTTTTTTTTTTTGGCAAGGGTGACCTGTGGCCTGGAACATGTGACTGTCACTCGTGGCTCTCTCCCCCTGTGCCTCTCTCATGAAAGCATTTCAACTGTTAGCCCTCCAGCTATTGTGACTTCCAGCTTCCGGCAGCCACCTCTCTCTGTGGCCCCTTTCCCTCCCCACCCAACTCTCAGCAGACTGGATAATGTCTCTAACAGTCTCGCTGTGACTTGCATTGTGAGACCTACGCTCGGCGGCTGCTCCGTGTACATAGCACACTCATGTAGCACACTCACATAGCACACTCATGTAGCACACTCACATAGCACACTCATGTAGCACACTCACATAGCACACTCATGTAGCACACTCACATAGTACACTCATGTAGCACACTCACATAGTACACTCATGTAGCATACTCACATAGCACACTCATGTAGCACACTCACATAGTACACTCATGTAGCACACTCACATAGCACACTCATGTAGCACACTCACATAGCACACTCATGTAGCACACTCACATAGCACACTCATGTAGCACACTCACATAGTACACTCATGTAGCACACTCACATAGCACACTCATGTAGCACACTCACATAGCACACTCATGTAGCACACTCACATAGCACACTCACATAGCACACTCATGTAGCACACTCACATAGCACACTCATGTAGCACACTCACATAGCACACTCATGTAGCACACTCACATAGTACACTCATGTAGCACACTCACATAGCACACTCATGTAGCACACTCACATAGCACACTCATGTAGCACACTCACATAGCACACTCATGTAGCACACTCACATAGTACACTCATGTAGCACACTCACATAGTACACTCATGTAGCATACTCACATAGCACACTCATGTAGCACACTCACATAGTACACTCATGTAGCACACTCACATAGTACACTCATGTAGCACACTCACATAGTACACTCATGTAGCATACTCACATAGTACACTCATGTAGCATACTCACATAGCACACTCACATAGTACACTCACATAGCACACTCATGTAGCACACTCACATAGTACACTCATGTAGCACACTCACGTAGAACACTCACATAGCATACTGTGGCATTGCTTGCACTATGTGTAGCCATTGCACCCAGCACTGGCACTTTGGCTCGCCAGATAGCAAGGGGGCATGTAAATATATCCCCAACATGGTGCCTTATTTGCCTGTCACTGTATTTTAGAGTTTATTTATACTGACTTTTAGTACTAATGTATTTTCAGATATTTTGCTGCTCGCGGTAGTGGAGATATAGCGTAGGAAACAAAATATCCTGTTTACCATCAGCCTAAGGGTGGCCATACACAATAAGATCCGCTCGCTTGGCAATCTTCTCCCGATATCCCCACCTACAGGTGGGCAATATTGGGCTAATTCGGTTGAATTAGAACAATGGGTATAGGCACCCGTTGGTTCAGTGAGCCAATGCTGTCCCCGATCCGACTAGATTTTCAAACCTGCCAGATCGAGATCTGACCGATTTCAGGCCAGGTATCAGTCGGGCAGGCCCGTCGTTAGTGCCCATACATGGGCCGATAAGCTGAACCTGTGTATGGCCACCTTCACAGGGCAACTTAATAATCTGTATATCATGGCAGTCTTTATGTCAAAAAGGAAATGTATTTTTCCCAAATGTACAGGCCTGTCTGTATATATATATATACATACAGCATATACGGTATGCACAGGCCTGTCTACGGTCCTGCTCTCTTTGTGTATAAAGATATATCACTGGTCCTGCTCTTTATGTCAGTATTAGCCTGTCTCTGGCCCTGCTCTCTACGTGTATACATATCTGTCTCTGTGTATATACAGGCCTATCCAAGGCCCTGTTGTCCATGTGTATACAGACCTAATCCTGCTATGTAGAGGCCTGTCTGTGGCCCTGCTCTCTACGTGTATATATGCCTGTCTAGGAACCTGCTCTCTGTGTATATACAGGCCTATCCATGGTCCTGCTCTCTATGTGTATACATGCCTGTCACAGGCCCTGTTCTCTGTATATATACAGGTCTATTAATGGCCCTGTTCTCTATGTATATACAGACCTAATCCTGCTATATAGAGGCCTGTTTGTGGCCCAGCTCTCTATGTGTATACATGCCTGTCTGTCATCAGCCATGTTGTCTATGTATTCATATGGCAGTCTCTGGCCCTATTCACTTACATATAGGCCTGTCTCCTGTCCTGCTCTTTATGTATATACAGGCCTGTCTCCTGCCCTGCTCTTTATGTATATACAGGCCTATCTCTGGCCCTGCTCTTTATGTATGTATGTATGTATATATATATATATATATATATATATATATGCTTATCTCTCTATGTATTTGCAGGCTTGTCTCTAGCCCAGCTTTTATTGTCTATATAGACTTGTCTCTGAGCCTACTGTCTCTATAATACATGCCACTTTCTGTTCTTGCTCTGTCTATATAGACCTGTCTCTTTCCCTGCTGTCTCTATAACACATGCCACTTTCTGTTCTTGCACTATTTGTCTATATGGGACTGTCTCTTTCCCTGCTGTCTCTATAACACATGCCACTTTCTGTTCTTACTCTGTCTATATGGGACTGTCTCTTTCCCTGCTGTCTCTATAACACATGCCTCTTTCTGTTCTTACTCTGTCTATATGGGACTGTCTCTTTCCCTGCTGTCTCTATAACACATGCCACTTTCTGTTCTTGCTCTGTCTCTATGGGACTGTCTCTTTCCCTGCTGTCTCTATAACACATGCCACTTTCTGTTCTTGCTCTGTCTCTATGGGACTGTCTCTTTCCCTGCTGTCTCTATAACACATGCCACTTTCTGTTCTTGCACTATTTGTCTTATGGGACTGTCTCTTCCCTGCTGTCTCTATAACACATGCCACTTTCTGTTCTTGCTCTGTCTCTATGGGACTGTCTCTTTCCCTGCTGTCTCTATAACACATGCCACTTTCTGTTCTTGCTCTGTCTCTATGGGACTGTCTCTTTCCCTGCTGTCTCTATAACACATGCCACTTTCTGTTCTTGCTCTGTCTCTATGGGACTGTCTCTTTCCCTGCTGTCTCTATAACACATGCCACTTTCTGTTCTTGCTCTGTCTCACCTTTTGCTGTCTCATGGCTGTCCTTCCTGTCTCTATAACACAAGCCACTTTCTGTTCTTGCTCTGTCTCTATGGGACTGTCTCTTTCCCTGCTGTCTCTATAACACAAGCCACTTTCTGTTCTTGCTCTGTCTCTATGGGACTGTCTCTTTCCCTGCTGTCTCTATAACACATGCCACTTTCTGTTCTTGCTCTGTCTCTATGGGACTGTCTCTTTCCCTGCTGTCTCTATAACACATGCCACTTTCTGTTCTTGCTCTGTCTCTATGGGACTGTCTCTTTCCCTGCTGTCTCTATAACACATGCCACTTTCTGTTCTTGCTCTGTCTCTATGGGACTGTCTCTTTCCCTGCTGTCTCTATAACACATGCCACTTTCTGTTCTTGCTCTGTCTCTATGGGACTGTCTCTTTCCCTGCTGTCTCTATAACACATGCCACTTTCTGTTCTTGCTCTGTCCTCTATGGACTGTCTCTTTCCCTGCTGTCTCTATAACACATGCCACTTTCTGTTCTTGCTCTGTCTCTATGGGACTGTCTCTTTCCCTGCTGTCTCTATAACACATGCCACTTTCTGTTCTTGCTCTGTCTCTATGGGACTGTCT